>NC_052613.1:455398-638858 GCF_016545825.1 Eucalyptus grandis
TTCCCGATTTCGTTATCTCGACTCACCGGCTCCTATACCGATGACAACAATTTGAAGAGTCTTTATTCTCAATAAAGATTACAAGCCACCAAAAACAAATGGAAAGAAAAACATAGGCTTTATTCCCATTCCACTTTCTCTATCCCCTGCATGACAAACAAAGCTTGATGATTCATAGTTCAATTTACAAAAGTTTCAAGAACATATATCATCCAACAAGTTTGCTGTATGAAATGTAAACAAACTCGCTTGCACCGATTGGATAAACCAAGTCAGATATTTGTGAAGAAACATTCGAACTAATGCATGTCATTTTATGCCTCGTTAAATCATGGATGCATGAGCATGAGTGCAAAGTGATAGCTGTCTTTCTTTAACTAATCAAAGCAATCTTCCCCAAGCAGATTTCCGCTGGTAGGGAGTCTCTTCATCACTCACTAAATGCATCATCTTTTGTTCTCACCGCTTGACCGCAAGGATTTCTCCTCCAAGTTCGCTTTCTATAAAAAAAAAAAAAAAAAAAAATCATATAATCAAACAATTAGCATATGTAAGGAGCTCATTTTTCTTAAGTTGTAAGATTTGCTTCAATGGAATAACCTTGTGCCCCCGATCCCCTATGTACAGTTTGGAAGTTGTTGCGCGATTCCTCCAAAAAAACGTTTAATGGTGGTTTCGAATTTACTGCTAACACCGGTATAGTCACCACTTCTGCTAATTTCAAAGCTGAGCATTCGAAACTTCTGCATTAGAGATCTTAAATAACTTGGATGGAGGAATTTCTTCTTTCTTGGAAGACATATTTCTCTTCGATGAACCTTTGTTTCAGTACTGTGACCTTGCTCCTAAATTGGCACCTAAATGAAGTGTCACTAAATAAAAAATAACTAGTTCACATTTTTACTATTTAGGGTTTTAATAACTCACTTGGTACAGTAATGATTCCTTGATGTCTCCCTTAGCAATGAAAGCCTCCATTATAAACTCAACAACCTCAATAGCTGAGCGAAACATCCTATTTAATTGTCCATGACGATAGAACCGCAAAGATAGTAGATTTCGTTAGCTTCGTTAGCATCGGATAAATTCCCAAAAATCATCTCAAAGCTATTACTCATCAAAAGGTGTAAAGAAAGTTACTACACTTAATAATAAAATAGGTGATAAAGTAAAAATAAGATTTTTTTCAATCTTTATGCCAACATACATTGCTAGATAATTCATATGATCTCCTTGCAAATGTCTAAAAGATAACAAATCACTCGAATATACACACTTTTCTTTCAAACTTTGATACTATTAAGGAAAGCGTAATCAACAAAAGTTTTGAATATGCAATTACCAAATCTAATTTTCCATTTGCACGCCAGTCTACATTCAATATGCCACTCTTTTGAAGCCTCTCTTCAAATGAAGATTGATGTTGGATATTCTCCAACCAATAGTTAATAGTGGCATCACAAATATGAATGAACTCTAAAGATTTATAGATATAAATTGAGATATTGATGTGAATTTAAATGTAAAAACATAGAGAATAAATTCTGAAGACACCTTGCTCGAGTCTCCGTCCTAATTTGACAACTGGGGTAGTACGAAAGATACAATCTCTTCCCAACTAGCGTGCTTAGCCCTAGTTTTGGCTTTGGAAGATGGATTTGATTGTGCCTAGGATTTAATCATATGTCATTTATCAATCAATATTCACTCCAACTCAGAAATGTTGTTCAAATCTTCACAATGCATATGTGAACAATGTATAAAAAATCATCGAAATAAAATTACCTTGATATTCAAGGCATTTATCCCGCCATAATGTTCCTGTGATAAATATGATCTTTGATCCGGTCAAGCAGCCATCTCGAACTTTTTCTCAATTGTGAAGCAACTTCCTACAATCATGAATCATCAAAAGATATACCTTATTATCGAGAATGGAATATTTATGACTTATAGTCAAAGTCAAACAATTGTGAACATATGTACTATATTTATACATAGATCATGTAGTTGTAACTTTTTGCAAATGAAATCAAGTTGCGCACTTCATGTATACATCCGGCTTATCAACTATACTTCAAAATCAAGATGGAGTCATGTGCATCACAATGCTATGCTATGTCAATCTTTTTGTGAAGACTCCGCATTCAAAAAAACTAAGTATTGAAAAATATTGCATTTGTGTCATAGTCTATCTCAAAATATCAAAGAACAAAATAAACCTTACAAGATATTTATATCCAAAAATAACTTTATAGAAAGTTATAACTTACATTGACTATTGCTCTAAGAGATGTATATACTGTCATGTTCTCCTTGATTTGGAATTTCTTGTTTCCTTTGAACCACATGCTTCATTCGATCCAATCATAACATGAGACTTGTTTATAAAGTGGAGACCTCACCAATTAACTCGTAAGGATGAAAGAGGTAGAAAAGTATAGGATATGAGTAAAAATTATCAAAGCATATACAACTATGTTAATCATTAAATGCTACCCAATGATTCAAAACGGAAAAAATATATGCTGCAAAATAGATCTTGAACTATATTCATTATATTACCCTAATATAGGATTCTCACTATTTGAGCATTATTATGTAATTGTAATTATGCATTTAGATATCTTTCTATATGATGGGACTAAATTTCTATGCACTAGAAGAATAGACACTAATGTTCAAGGTTCTAGTTTGACTGTACACATTAGTAATGTATATGGAACTCATTTCCTTGAACCGGTATTATTCCTTCTATATTAATAATGTTTACCATGAAAAATTTTATGGTGTGATTAATTACAAAATCTAATAAAGATTTGGCATTTCAAAGAACTGTCATTTGTGTTATTGTCCAACGAATAACGAATAACATTCATTAATCGAACTATGTAAAGGGTTGTACATTCAAACCACCAAAACCTAGAACAAAATTATCTATCCTTCCAATGTATATAAACAAAAGCAAAATCTATTGTCATTTTAATTCTATCATATGCAAAATCATATTCTGGTATACATGCATTTTATAAATCTGCATACTCATAAAAAAATATGGACGCACCAAAGACATATGAACATATTGATATTGATACATATAATCAAATAATTAGCATATATAAGGAGCTCATTTTTTCTCTTAAGTTGTAAGATTTGCTCCAAAGGAATAACCTTGTGCCCCTGATCCACTACATAAGAAGTTTGTGAGGTTGTTGTGCGATTCCTCCAAAAACATTTAATGTTGGTTTCGAATTTGTGTTTTCAACACTGGTATAGTCAACACTTCGCTAGTGTCAAGTTGAGCATTCGAAAATTCTCTGCATTAAAGATCTTAAATAACTTGGATGGAGGAATTTCTTCTTTCTTGAAGACATATTTCTCTTCGATGAACCTTTGATGAAGTACTATGACCTTGCTCCTGAATTGGCACCCAATTGAAGTGTCACTAAATAAAAATAACTAGTTCACATTTTACTTATTTAGGGTTTTGATAACTCACTTGTACGTAATGATTCCCTAATGTCTCCTTAGCAATGAAAGCCTCCATTATAAACTCAACATCCTCAATAGTTGAGCGAGACATCCTACTTGACTGTCCATGATGATAGAACTGCAAAGATAGTAGATTTTGTTAGCTTCATTATCGGATAAATTCCCAAAAATCATGGGCAAAGCTATTACTCATCAAAAGGTGTAAAGAACGCTTTGAGTACACTTAATAATAAAATAGGTGATAAAGTATGTTGACACCTAAATTTTTGGGGTTAATTTTTACTAAGTAAAAAAAAACACATGGCATATAGTTTAGAAACATTTTATTTTCATTTTTTGTTTTATTTTATTTTAGGCTGCCAGTGAAGGGAAGATTTTTCACATATTCCGTTCAAGCTTTTCATACTTTTAAGTAATATACACTAGGGTGTATTTCAAAAAAAGGAACTTTTGGATGGAATATGCGGAAAAAGCAAAAGAGAATATTGCACGAGCAAAATTGGAAACGAAATATGCAATAAGGATTCAATTTTTCACCCTATAAAAGGTGTGATGATGTACGGAAAGAGGGGGATTTTTCGGCAAATTTTGAGAGCAAAATACGTGAAAGGTTGATTTTTTTAGAGTAGAATTTCGAAAAGCTGAGAGAGATTTTTCTAAAAAAAAAAGTAGCCGAAACCCTAATCGGCTACTATTCATCTTCCCAAGAGCACCCGGCGCTGTTGCTGCTCACCGCCGCGGCCTTCATTCCGTGAACGCCGGCACCAGTCCCCGCCTGGGCTGCCGCCAGCCTCTCGCAGCCCGGACGCCGGCTGTCGCCCGACGCCGCCTCGCCGTCATGCCGATTTGCAGCGCCCCCAACTCCCAATCTGCGCTCCGTTGCCGATCTCGCCTCGATCCGCCCGCAACTAGTGACCCAAGTAGATCCCGAGCCGGCTCGCGGCCCGCTCCTCATTCACCGGCCGCGCCCTTGATGGTAACCGCCCTGATCCGAGCGCCGACCCCGAGCTTCGTCGCCGGAACTCCGCCGCACGCCCTTTCCGCCCACACTCCCGGATCCGACAACGCCCTCGCACCCGCGACGCCGCCCCGCCGGTTTCGCCGTGGCCGACCCGACGCCACGGATCCAAATGGTCCGACGACCCGGGTTGCTCTCCCGTCTCGCTCGTGACCAACGCCAGAGATCCGAACCTCCCGCTCCGCCCGGGCAACGCGCTCGCCGATCCCGCCGTGCCGCTCACGACGCTCCTCGCCGCCTCGCCCGCGACGCTCCCGCCGCCGCCGCGACGCCCGCACCCAGCTAGACTCCGCGACGCCGCCGCGCGATCCCCGGCTCTAGTGTCGCACCGCCGTCACGCCATCCTCCGAGCCCTCGCCGGAACCCTAGCCGGCGATCTCCCGCCGGCCAACCACTGATTTATTTTTCTTTTTCTTTTTCAAAAAAAAGGAAAAGAAAAAAGAGAAAAGCAAAAGAAAATTTAGGTATTTTCTTTATGTTATTTTTGTTTTATTATTTTTGCTATTTTATTTTATCTTTTTAGTGTAATTATTCCTTTAATGTGAAATTGAAATTCCATGATATGAAATTGCCTTGAAATTAGTGATTGTCAGTCCGATTTTCAAGCTCGAAATCCGACTCGCAATTACTTAAAAAATTGTAATCCGATCTCCCGCTTGAGGTTCGATTCGTGATTTATGTGAAATTGGCCAACCCAATCTCATGCGTGAGATATGGTTCATCGATTTGGGTATCAATATGGCTTGATTTGCTGTGGTGTTACTTAAATTAGTTTTCTTTAAAAAAAATCAAAAAATGTAGTTTTAGGGTTTGCATGCTCATAATAGGCATTTTATTTCGAATTTTCAAAAAAAAAAAATCAAATCAATTAATTTAGGTTGCTAGTTTTCTTTAAAACTTGGATTGCATGTTTAATTATTTGGCAATTATTAATTTCGAAATTTAAAAAAGGGGAAAAAGGGAAAACACAAAGTCATTGTGCATATGTCATGTAAAAATAGGGCATCTTTTTGCACGTCATAGCATATTAGGGAAAATTGCATTTAGTTTAATTTTAGATGATGTTTTTCTTAATTTACCATAGGTTTAGGTATTTTATTAAATAGATTGCATTTTAGTATTATCTAGGTTAGAGAATATTTTAGTTTAAATTAGATTTGGCTCAACCTAATTCCTAATATAAATTAAATAGGATCTTAATCTAATTAGGTAATTTTCACATTTCACCTAATTTCGAATTTCTTGAAAAATACAAAAAAAGTGTCATAGGTTAAATTAGTTTTATTATTTAGATAAAAATGCATTCTTTTAGGAAAAATTGTCATATGCACGTCATTAGGGTTAGATTCATTGAGATGCATGTCATTTAGTATTTTTGCTAGGCCCATTTAATTAAAAATTACATGTAATTAGAATTAGGTCATTTAGTTAATATTGCATGATTTTCATTAATTAAGAAAACAAAACAAAATTGCGTGTTAATTAGAAACCATATCTAGGTTGTTGATGCTGATTTTAATTTAACATTGCAGATGCTTTCGTTGTTTGGAGGTAAGTTTTTGCTATTTATTTATTGTTTATTTGGGTGTTAAATTGGTGGTTTACGTACTGTATGATCACCTCACATGTTAGAGAAATAGATTTAAAATCAATCCAAACTGCTTGCCAAACATTTTTCAAAATAAAAAGAAATGTACCGAAAGGGCGTTAGAGAATTCTAGCGTAACCAAGTCCCCAAATTCATAAATCTCTGGTTCGTAGGGAGTAAAGTAAATCTCCCATTGCTTTATTTGGGTTTCTAATCAACCCACCAAAAATAGATTAGTAGCGACTCCTAATTAAAAAAATTTCATGTTAAGAACTTGAACCGAAAGTTGCGAATTGGTATGGGTTTGGGAGAGCCCGAGTTAAGTCTAGGCTTAACAATCCATTAGCCAAACCCTAGGTAGTTCACACCCGAAAAATTGGTCGCGACAAAGTAAAAGTAAGATATTTCTCAATCCTTTATGCCAACATACATTGCTAGATAATTCATTTGATCTCTTGCAATGTCTAAAAGATAACAAATCACTCGAATATACAGTACTTCTTTCAAACTTTGATACTATTAAGGAAAGCAGAATCAACAAAGTTTTGAATATGCAATTACCAAATCTAATTTTCCATTTGCACGCATCTGCATTCAATATGCCACTCTTGAAGCCTCTCTTCAAATGAAGATTGATGTTGATATTCTGCAACCAATAGTTAATAGCAACATCACAAAAATGAATGAACTCTAAAAATATAGATATATAAATTGAGATATTGATGTGAATTTAAATGTAAAAACATAGAGAAGAAATTCTAGAAGCCACCTTGCTCGAGTCTATCCCAATTTGACAATCCAGGGGGTAGTACAAAAGATACAATCTCTTCCCCAACTAGCGTGCTTTTAGCCCTAGTTTTGGCTTTGGCTGAAGATGGACTTGATTGTGCCTAGGATTTAATCATATGTCATTTATCAATCAATATTCACCTAACTCAAAAATGTTGTTCAAATCTTCACAACGCATATGTGAACAATGTATAAAAAATCATCAAATAAAAATTACCTCGATATTCGATGCATTTATCCCGCCATAATGTTCCGGCATACAATACGATATCGGATCCGATCAAGCACCTCATCTGAATTTTTCTCAATTGTGAAGCAACTTCCTACAATCACGAATCATCAGTATTATACCTTATTATTAGAGAATGGAATATTTATGACTTATAGTCAAAGTCAAACAATTGTGAACATATGCACTATATTTATACATAGATCATGTAGTTGTAACTTTTTCCAAAATGAAATCTAGTTGCACACTTCATATACATCCAAGTTTATCAAATATACTTCAAAAATCAAGATGAAGGAGGCATGTGCATCACAATGCTATACTATGTCAATCTTTTTGTGAAGACTTCCACATTCAAAAACTAAGTATTGAACCTCATAAAAGAAAAATTGAAAAAGCCATACTCTATAATAGAAAAAAAAAAAATTGCATTTGTGTCATAGTCTATCTCACAAAATATCAAAGAACAAAATAAACCTTACAAGATATTCATATGCAAAAAATAACTTATAGAAAGTTATAACTTACATTGACTATTGCTCTAAGTGATGTATACACTGGGTTGGGTTCTCCTCCTTGATTCGAATGTCTTGTTTCTTTGAACCACATGCTTCATTCGATCCAATCATAACACGAGACTTGTTTATAGTGGAGACTAACCAATTAACCTACAAGGATGAAAGAGGTAGAAAAGTATAGGATATGAGTAAAAAATTATCAAAGCATATAAACTATGTTAATCATTAAATGCTACCCAATGATTCGAAACGGAAAAAAATAGGATCTTGAACTATATTCATTATATTACCCTAATATATGATTCTCACTATTTGAGCATTATCATCTAATTGTACTTATGCATTTAGATATATTTCTCATATGATGAGACTAAATTTCTATGCACTAGAAGAATAGACACTAATGTTCAAGGTGCTGGTTTGACTGTACACATTATTAATGTTTATGGAACTCATTTCCTTTAACCGGTATTATTCCTTCTATATTAATAATGTTTACTATGACAAATTTTTACGATGTGATTAATTACAAAATCTAATAAAGATTTGGCATTTCAAAGAACAGTTATTTTTGTTATTGTCCAACAAATAACTAATAATGATAACGATTTATTAATTGAACTATTTAAAGGGTAGTACATTCTTTTTTTTTTTTTGGTCGGTAAAGGGTAGTACATTCAAACCACCAAACCCTAGAACAAGATTATCTATCCTTCCAATGTATATAAGCAAAAGCAACCTATTGGCCATTTTAATTCTATCATCCGCAAAATCATATTCCGTATACATGCATTTTATAAATCTGCATACCATTAAAAATATATGGACGCACCAAAGACATATGAACATATTGATACATATAAATATATATTTAATTTTTTTGTCAATAAAATATTTAAACATTTTTTAGATAGTTTATACAATAACAAATTGAAAAAAATGTCCAAAAAGTCTCAAATCCAACGGTCGATTCAATCATAAACCTTTAAATTTTGCCAATTTAGTCAGAAACATTTTGACAATATGCTATTGTAATTTTTCCAATCAATTTTAGGTAGAAATCACCGACATAAACACCGCCATCCTACATGACTCAGCCTAATGCCGACGTAAACAACTTTTGCAATTTTTTTGAAAATTTCTACATTTTTATTTTCTTTTCTTTTTTCCTTCACTAGCTAATTAGGGGCCCGGCAACATCAAACAGGCGAGATCATGATGCCCTTGCCTATGGCTAACAACCCCGTAAAGTAGAAATTCAATGAAGGAAGAAAAAAAGAACAAAAAGCAAAGGAAATTTCAGAAAAAAATTCAGAAATTTTAAAATAAAAAGGAAAAATCATCCACATAACAATTTTCCGCCAAAATTGGCCAGGACTTGCAAATCCTCAAAAGATTTAGGACTAAATTGAAAAAAATTGAAAAGTTTATAAATCTGAACTAGCCATCATATAATAGGTTTAGGGACTTTTTGGACAATTTTCCAAAATAAAATTCAACCAAAAATTAATCGTTAGAATAAATATTTAGATTTGCATGCACTTGAAAAATAGAATTAGATTCTAACTTGATAGAAGTTAAGTTTATAGAATCAATTCATAGATCTAGATGATGGAGTTGTGGTCAATTAAATCTTAACTCTATCATAAACTAAATGAGGTTGCTTGAGTAGCATAGGAATTATTTTTTATTATCTATTATCAATCATAAAATTTGGTTTACTTTTCCATAAAAAATCCATTTCTTTGTATTTGAAAATGAATACTCGGTCAATAACCTAGTACAAAGGTCAATTGAGACATACCTCAATCATTTTCGATTGATCTGCACTTGTCTTTGGAGATGATACCCCAGATAATCCATCTTGGAATTGCTCTTGTGGTGAGGTAGGTGGGGTTGGCATTTTAGGTCTTCCATTTGAAAGAGAGGAGACAATAGATGTAGAGAATAAAATGGTCAATATTTCAAAGAACGCAGTTAAATAGAGCCAAACAATTTTGCCTATTTATTCTGTTGCACTAGTACATGGACATCAATGCAATCTCATGAAATTTAATTTACTTAAGCTGGTAGTCAAAAGAGCTAATTAGCTCTCATATTCGCATTAAAGCGAAATTGAATCTAACACTACTAAATTATAACCTTTTTCATAAATGCAAAGCCAAATATAATCATTAGGTACACTTACCTAACTTATGTGTATTGCTTATTACAAAGGAAACTTCATATGAGTTGGGGCAAGTGAAACTTGAAAACATATCCACTTTCGTGACTTTTAATTGATTTATGGAAAATACGATTATTTGAAATTATTTAGGCGCTTTGCACGTAGAGAGAGAGAGAGAGAGAGCCAAAGGAATTTTAGGAATGTAAACTAGCACCTCAGCTTGATGTGTGATTAGAAATACTATAATCAGAATTAACATTTAAGAGATTACCAAATTTTAGGGATGTAAGTGGTCAAATGTAAAGAGGTCTCGTGACACGCATTGATCCTTATCTCTATGCATTTCAAATTCAAACCCCAAATGCTCATTCGACTAAAGCATTAAATGCCAGATTTTGCATTTTGACTTCCTTTAACAATTCAATTTGCCGTGTAAATTAAAAAGTAGAAAGAAATTAAGCTCTAAGGGCCCAAAATAAAAATAAAAACCCTCTTCACTTACCTAGGCCTTTCCACCTCAGTTCGCTTGCCTTGCCACTCACCTCACATGTTCGTTTTTATGGTTTGTTACTTTTTTGCAAATGTGAAATTTCTTTGTTACCTTATCTTATATTTGTATTTGATAGGTAATGATATTAATAGTTTGCTACTTTAATGTCGTATTTTTAATTAATATGTAATTTGCAATAATACATTTTTCCTTTCAAGGAATACAAAAATGAAACAAAAATAATTGGTTAGTTTCAGTTGACCTTGGAACTGACCCAAGCTCAATAGGGTCGGTTCTTGATCCCAAAACTAGGGACCAATATTATACGGGTTGATCCCTAGGTTAAGTGCTAGATCGAATTCCAATTCAGATCAAGCTTACCCCTATGCTTCATAGTTGACAAGTATGGTAGAGTTTGAAAAAGTATTGGCATTTTTCTTCAACCTAATGAAGGATACAGAAAAAGACAACACTGTTTCACCCACCCATATGAACTCTACGCTCTTTCATTTGGATTTTTATAGTTCATAATTACTACTTTTTACAAAGATCTCTCGTCCAAATGATGATTTTGTCATGAACGGACATAATTTCCAAAAGACGTCACTCAAGTAATTAGTAGAATGAAAACAAAGTGTTAAGGAACTTTCTGATTGCATCTTCAAATGCATCAGGTTGTCCTCATGCTATCCGACTACGGATTGAATAAGCAGACATGAAGTCCTGTTCTTCTCCAGAGAAAGCCATGTGGGCAATTCCCATTGCTGTATCGGCAAAAGCTGTGTCGTCTAGTCTTGATTCTGAAGCTCTCTTACTGTATTTTATGCTTTCTTAAGAACTTGATGAGCAGTTCCAAAAGGAGCCTTCTTCTCTCTTTTCTTACATACAGATGCAGATTTTCTACATAACAATTGGACATACTCATCTGCTCATGGAAAGTCGATATATCTAGAGAATGAGGACAATGGGTGGCGATTTGAATAATTTTCAACCCCTGGTGTCACTTTCCCTAATAGAAAATCTCCAACATCTGACTTCCCTAGAGCCCCCGGTAGCACTTGAACACAGTTTGACAACTCAAATTAATGGGAAGTGACCGAGAAATATGACAGGCCGGAACAATTCTTAGTTGAAGAGTTGCCTGGTCTTTGAGAGAAAAGTTGTGTTCTGGACCTGAAGGAACAGCACTAACATTTCCATGATTCATTTGTGTTTAAAAGTTGATTTTTTCGCATGTCCTGCATTTCCTAGTTCTATCTACTGCTAAAGGTTGAGGATGCATGTTTTAGTCTATTTGGAACTACCCTATGCTACAGGGACATAAAATGATGGGATTCCTCTTGTTGATCTTTTAAGGGGACAAAATAATTTTATTCATCTTCATTGGCAACCATCCTCTCGGTTCCCTCAGATACTGAGAACAATCAGAAAACATTTCTTTTTGCACTTTTGTTTCTCTCTTTTGACGTATATTAATCTGCTC
This sequence comes from Eucalyptus grandis, assembly GCF_016545825.1. Classification (NCBI taxonomy): domain Eukaryota; kingdom Viridiplantae; phylum Streptophyta; class Magnoliopsida; order Myrtales; family Myrtaceae; genus Eucalyptus; species Eucalyptus grandis. The sequence continues at coordinate 467,173 of NC_052613.1, forward strand.
ATAATTTCGACCAAAAAAAAATCTGTTCATAATGACGTGATTCCATAAAAAGTGAGGCTATGGTTGACGGTGACTTCTAAACATATCATGTTCCTATCGATGTTGCTATCCCTCTGCAGCAACCTTAAATTACCCTGAAATCATAACTTGGTTGAGGTAGACGCCAGCTATGAGAAACAAAAATTTGACCCTTAAGTCAACTAAAATAAATAGAAGATTTTCATCCTTTATTCATATTGAAACGCAATTCATCATCAACATGATAGACATTATGGAGCGTAGACTTGCTGAGGTCCCTCTCAATTGATGTAGGCAGATTTTCTTTCTTTGTTACATTCGGATTTTCTTATATGAAAGTCCGCGTGGAACTAGTTTGCAGTCACCTAAAAACAAGTTCTTCAAGAGGACATAGAAGGATTAGATAAAGGAATCTGTGTTCCCATCTTGCTTTTAGCATTGCTGATAAACTTATATATGCATTGCAATGTTCCTCCGACGCCACGCGCATCGGAACCGAGCAATGACTTTTGGATGGATGAAATGCAAGAGATTGACACCTACCAAAGCATTCAAACACTTCAGCCACCAACAACCCTCGAGGCTTCTCAACGTCCAGCAGCACTATACCGTGAGCACGGTTTTATGTTCGGGCTGCAAAGCTAGAGATCTCTCATGTCATAATTAACAAACAATGAGCATTTCTTATCACAACCTTTGTATCTACTCTATTCTCGTATGCTGATCCAGCATAAACAATTAGAGAGTTTAAATTGATCATTTCCTGAAAACTTAGATAGTCTTCTTGAACGAGCGTTTATCTGGTAAGTGACATTGATAAAGCTATTGTGAAGGCTATGAGCTTAAAAATGGAGAATAATTGAAAATGTCCTTAAATCATTGCAAATGCTCGTGAATTGAACTTCATTAAAATGCACTCTGATTTTCAATAAAAGTGTTGGGATCGCTGCTACCCTCAAATCGGGCCAACGAACAGTTGATGTGAAAAGTTGCAATATCATGTTAAAACTCTATCGATACGTTCCTGAAGGTACCCAAAAAGCTTGTGACTACATCCCAGTGAATTTATCGCTTGATCCAAGAAAATCACAATTTCTTGACATCCTAAAGGTCGGATGGTTAAAAGGCACAATATCCAGCAATCGAGTCATTCAGTTTCGAAAATCGAGTGTTGCTGGAAAGCTTCTGCAAAACATGAACCTTTTATACCCTTCGGTTATAATATCACTATATTGAAATCATATAAATTCATTTTTAGTCAGATTCACCGCCTCCTGCGTTGATTACCATGCCTGATAATTATTCTCAATACCTATTAAAAGTCGCCAGTAACAAAAGTAAAGAAAATAAAGGCTCGAGTACCATTCCACTTTCTCCATTCCCGGCAGGCAAACAAACCTTGATGTTCGACCCAAAAGAAAAGGCTTGAGGTTTCATAGTTCAAACGACAAAAGTTTCAAATCGCCCAACGATTCAGATGAAATGAACGAAAATAAACTCAGTATGCTTTCTTGATTTCTAACATGAAATCAAATCAGATTTTCGAAAAGAAACATCTGAACTTGTGGATGTCATTTTAGGCTCTTCTCTCAACTATGGATGCTTGAGTTGGCTGTCGGATACTTTCACTCAGTCTTTTTACCGCTAAATGCATCATCCTCGGTATCACTGCTGAACTTCAAATATTTCTTCCAATCTTCGCTTTCTATAAAGACAATCAAATAAATAAGCAGATATAAGGAACTCATGTTTATATTTATGCCGTAAGATTTGCTTCAGAAGGAAAAAACCTGTTGCCTCCGAACTGCTACTGCAGATGTTCTTTAGGTTGTTGTCCAATTCCTCCGAAATAGGCTCGAGAGTAATTTTCTTTGCACTAGAGATCTTTAATGACTTGGTTGGAGGAATTTTTCTTTCTTATCAGAAGATCTCGTTCTCTTCAAAAAACCTTTCGCTGTAGTGGCAAGACCTTGCTCCTAAATTGTCACCCAAATGAAATCACACCCTAAGCATTAAGTAAATATAACTTTATTTTGCATTTTATTTATTTAGGTTTTTGTAACTCACCTGTAGAAAATTACTCCTGGCGTCTTCTTATCTGTCATTGCTTCCATTATATACTGGACAACCCTCGACAGTTGAGCGGAACAATCTTTTAATTGTCCATGACGATAGCTCTACAAAGATAATAGATTGAAGATATCTTGATTACCATCAGAAATTTCAAGATAGTCGTGCAAAGCTATTACTCATAAGAGGTAGTGAAAAGATTTCAATACACTCAATAATAAATGCACGATAACGTAAAACTCACTTTTTTATTAATCCTTTTGGATAAAATATAAATTAATCAAATACACGTTACTTCTTTTTTAATCATCAATGCATTAAGGAAAGTAGTAACAATGAATTTTTATTAATATATAATTACCATGTCTAATTTTCCATCTACTCGTTGTCTGCATGCAATATGCCAACCTTGCAGCCTCTCTTCAAATGAAGATCGATGTTGGATGTTCTGCAATCAATAAATAATAATCGCATCATAAAAATGAAAATAGTTAGACAATTAGATATATAGATTGAGATATTTATATGCATTTACGCAAAAAACATAAAGAAGAAGTTCAAGCAACCACCTTGTCCAATTCTGTGCCAATTAGACAATCCGGAGGGAGAAAGAAAGATACTATCTCTTCCCTACTAATGTGCTTTTGCCTCGAGTTCTTGCTTTCTCCGATGAAGATGGATTTGTCTGTGTTTAGGATATACTCATTTGTCATTTGTTGTGAGCATTGGTTACAAATTCTTACAAATAAAAGTGCGCATTAATATGAGTAAAATATGATATATTGATTATTGATCACCATGCACTTGAACTCAAGAAATGTTTGTTTCAAATCTTCAAGAATGCATATGCGAACAATGTACAAAGAAATTATTGAAATAATATTACCTTAAAGGTTGAGACATTTATCCCCATGTTATCTTGAGATAATGGATACGATATTTGGATCCTTGTTGAGCAAATGATCTAAAATACTTCTTCTCAATTGAGATACAACTTTCTGCAATAAAAATTATCAATGCTAGTATATCTTATCATTAAGGCATGGACAATTCTGAATTATTGTCTAAATCAAAGAATTGGGAATATATGTATTCTATTCATACATAACTTGTGTAGCTATAACTTTTTACAAATGAAGCTTTGGAGTGTCCTTCACAACTATATCAAGCTTATCAAATATGCTTCAAGAATCAAGATGAAGAAATTTTGAGTGCCTTGCAGTGTATTTTGTGGATCATTCTATCTCATGTGTTCTATCAATCTTTTCATGAAGATATTGGCATTCAAAAGCTAAGTGTTGAACCTCTTAGAAGTGAATTGGAAAACACCACACTCTATAATTGTAAAATTGTGTTTATGTCATGGTCTATCTCCCAAAATATCACAAACAATTACATCTACTACTTGTATCCAAAAAGACTTAACAAAAAGTTAATTTACATTACATCCACTATCATTGTTACTAATGTAAACCATTCTATATAATTTTATAATTGAGTTAATGTCATGGACTACATCACAAAGTTTCAAAGGACAATATAAAACTCGCACTGAATATCTATATGTTAAAAACTCAATAGAAAAAGTTAACTTACATGTACTACTGCCTTAAGTGATGCATATAGTTGATCTCTTGGTCCTTGATTAGGAATGTCAAGCTTTTCCGAACCACGTGATTCATTCGATCCCTTTGAAATAGGAGCGTTATCTGAGCTGAGAGTGACCTATTGACCTACACGGATGAGAAAGATAGAGAAAGACAAAGCATGAGTAAAGCAAATAAATAAACATATACGATTATACTGAGCATTAAAAAGCAGCCTAACAGTCAAAGTGGTAAAACATATATGTCATGAAATAGGATCTTCAACTATATTCATTATGTCAAAGAAATCAAACATTTGTTAAACTATTATCAAGATGTTAAGCAACTCATGCTTGACAGTTCAATAATAAAAGTAAAACCACTAAACCAACCACATTCGATAAAGTTTAAGAACCCGCTCCTTCTATCAAGAATTCAAACTCATTAGATACGGTAAAATGATAAAGGACTAGATGAGTAGAAAGATATAGTGCCATATTCTGAAAGAAAAGAATATCAAATCATATTATGTGGAAAGCATGATTTTGTCCAAAATGATTCCATGGAACCTCTAGGTTTCGAGAGGAAGAAGAGAGAGAAAGAGAATATCAAGTACCTATAACTCATTCAAGAAATAACAACACTGGCATAAAATGAAGAGAAACAACATCTCAGAATGACAGGCACAAGAAAAGGGAAAATATATGAAGGAGCCACAGTTTCAAAGCATAACAATGAATTGGAATGGTGGAAACTCATTTCACTTTATATGTAAAAGCTTATCACCTTCTTCTCTTGTTCGATTTGGAAAGTTGTTCATTCTCTGAATAGTTATACTTTAGCTACACATTATTCTTTGATGCCAAATGATGGTAGATTTTCTTAATCATTGATCTTAAAGAATGTGCAAGTTCTCAATCAATTCTTGGTCTCAGCTACAATATTTATTGCTTATCAACTTACAATATAGCAGCGAACTCTGCATAGTATGAATATCAATTAAGGGAAATGAGTTCCGTAGGTATTGATGATGTTTACCGTTATAGCACTAACGGTATGATTACTTATAAAAGTTAATAACGGTTTTGCCATTTCAAATAACTACCATTCGTTTTTATTGTAACGAATAACGATTTATGCATTGATCAATGTAAAATGCAATACACCCAAACAGTCACGAATATATTATCTATTCTTCCAATACATATTAGAAAAACCTATTGGCAATTTCAATTTTGTCATCCTTAAAAATCATATTCTTGTACACATACATATACAATCTGTATACCCATAAAACAGATCTGGATACAAAAAAATGTTAACATATATATTGAAATAATTATAAATGTAATTCGTTCTTTGTCAACAAAATATTTAGAATAGTTTAGACATTTTTCATGGTAAAATTCAACTAACAATTACTCGTTAGTTTCACTAAGTGTACAAACAATTAGATCTGCACACCTTTTGATAAGAAAATTAGATTTTAACATGACAAGATGTCCTAATCTATATAAAATTTGTCAAATCAATGCACAGATCTAGATGATAGATCATTTGTACCAACTCAACTCTAACCTCAATGTAAACCAAAAGAGAACCCGAGAGAGCATTGGAATTCTTTATCTTTCACCATTCATCACTTTTGATTTTTCTATTGCAAAAAATGCCTTAGAAAAAAAATCCATTTCTTTGTGGTTGAAGCACAAAATATATGGCCAATGACCCAGACGAAGGTTGATCGAGACTTACCTCACTCATTTTTGGGGGAGGAGCACCTGTTGAAGGAGATGACAGCACAAGTTGAGAAGATTCGTCCTGCGATTTCTCTTTGGAGAGGGAGGAAGAGTTTGCATCATAGGGTTTGCCGCTTCAAAGATCCCTTCGAGAGCTTACGCTTATTAGAAGCCGAAAGATATGTGGTATGTCAATTGAAAGAGAGAAGATGGTGTCTAAAGAGAAGAAAATGGTGCATATTTGAAACAACACGGTGAAATAAAGCCAAATAATTTTGCCCATTTATTGTCTTGGACCGATACGCGTACATCATTGCAAGTCTCTTGTATTTTGATAACCTAGGTTGGTAATGAAAAGAGCTAATTAGCCTTCCATTTTTTTGTTGTTGTAAAAGCTAAAAAGAATCTAACACAATTAGAATATATATATTTTTCCATAAATGTAAAAAGCCCATAAAATCATTGAGTACTGAACCTTAGGTATGTTAATATTACAAAGGAAACTTGAAATAAGTTGTGGCAAGTGAAATTTAGAAAAACAAATGATGCACTTTTTGCGCAATATACAATTACCTAAGACTAGTAGAGGATTCTGCTTTTATACTAAAAAAAGGAAAATAATGAATTCCAATCAAACTTAAGGAATGTTAGCTAGCACCAATACCATTTAGGCGGACAACTTATATGTCAAATAGGATGATGTGTGATTAGAAATACTATAAACAGGATAACAATCAAGGGATTAACAATTTTATAGATGTACCTATTAAAATATAAAAATGGGTTTTAGGAAATGAATTGATCCTTATCTCTTAGGTAAATTCAATCCAAAAATTAAATGCTCATTACCCTATAGCATTAAATGCCAGATTTTGAGTATTAGACTACCCTGAATGGGTTTTGTTTATTTTGAGGCATCATTTAATACAACCTGATTACATTAACCATATTGAATTATCGATTTAGCTTGATTATTTCATTCACTTAGCCATAACATCTTATAATAAAATGCAAATAACTCCCCCTGTAGCGCAAGAAAAGGAACAGGCGCTTGCTTCTGCAAGATCTGGCATATACATATCTAGAAATGCTAATAAGTAGGCATGCTGTTAATATGTACCTAGGAGGAACAAATAAATTGTTATACGGACATTTTCAGTCAAATTAATTACTACAAATGTTTGCTAATCACCATATCCATGTACATCAGGTAAGGCTCCATCAATTGAATGACATGTGTAGCACCCAAGTTTCTTTACGTATGCGACCTTATGATCTAAATGCGGGATTTGTCATATCTAAATCAAGAGCTTAACAATTCAATCACTCTTTGGGGATTGAATAAATAATCTTCAACTTTTTCCAAAACAATCTTACTCATCTAGTTAGATACCTAAAATATCCAATAACTCATGTGCTGATCCATGTATCACATCGCTTAATTAGTCTAAGGGTATTGACGGGCCTGTTCCATTAGGTTCCCACTTATACTTGACCCTTGTAGGACATGAATGTATATGTTTTTTTTTTTGTGATTCAATCTGAGGCTCCTTGCATAAAATCCGAGCTTAAAAAACGGGTGGAGTTGATTTTTTTTTTTTTCTGTTGCATAGTCATCCTAAATTATCTCGGCCCAAATTTTAGCATGGTTAATGCATATTTAGCTACACCGCACCATGGACCAATTTATGTGCTGAATTTTCACTTAGGAAACATACCATTTTAAGGAGTCTTCACAAACCCGCATAGATCCATGCCATTTAAGGAATTTTTATAAACAAATGTGCAGGCAGAAAAGACATATAAATATATACATGCATATAAATTTATAAGTTGCCAACAATAAAAGGAAAACAATAAAGATAGTACTTCTACTTTCTTCATTAATCGGCTGACAAAAAGGCCTAATGTCCGATTCCTCATTCTCACTACTTAGCTTCAAATATTTCTTTCTTCTTCACTTTCTTTAAAGACAAATCAAATAAATAAATTAGATATTAAGAGCTCATGTTTACATTTAAGCTATAAAGTTTGTTTCAAAAGAAAAAACCTTGTGCCACCCATCCGCTACCACAAATATTGTTGAGATTGTTATACGATTCCTCCAAAAAAATGTTCAATGGCGATTTTCTCTACAACAAATATTTTGAACGACTTGCATGGAGGAAATGTTTCTTTCTTTCTAGAAGATCTCTTTTTTTCCATGAACCTTTCTTTGCAGTAGCAAGACCTACTCCTAAATTATCACCCCAATGAAGTTACACACTAAAGCGCAAAGTAAAAATAACTTTAATTCACATTTACTTATTTAGAGTTTTTATAACTTACATGTAGAGAATTACTCCAAATCAAAACCTCCATTATAAACTCAACAATCTCGACAGTAGAGAACGAAACATCCTTCTTGACTGTCCATGATGATAATTTTGCAAAGATAATAGATTTTGATTGTCTTCATTACCATCTAACAATTTTAATCATGTGCAAAGCTTTACTCATCCATAGTTGTAAAAAAAAAATTTCATTGCACTTAATAATAAAATAGCCAATAAGGTGAAACTAAGTTTTTATTACTCCTTTCGCTAATATACATCACTATGATCCATTTCATCTTCTTGTAATATTTATAGAAATCAAATTAGTTGAATTTGCATGACTTCTTTCAAATTGTCGATCTTATTAAGGAAAACAGTAGCAATGGAGTTTCTTGAATATACAGTTACCATGTCCAATTTTTTTATTTACACGTTGCTTGCATGCAAGATGCTACCCTCAGAGCCTCTCTTCCAATGAAGATTGATGGTGGATGTTCTACAATCAATAAATAATAGTCACACCATATAAGTGAAAACTATTAGACAATTAGATGTACATAATGCAATATTTATTTGCATTCAACATAAAAGTAAAAAGAAGAAATTCAAGAAGCCACATTATCCAAGTCTGCTAGACAATTTTGGGGAATACGAAAGATATTGTTTCTTCCCTAGAAGTGTAGTTTTGGCCCTTAGTCTTGACTTCCACTAATAAAGATGGGTTTGTCTCTCGCTTAAAATTTGATCATTTGTCATTTGTAGTGAGCATTGGTTACAAATTCTTACTTATAAAAATTATGCATTAATAAGAATAAAATATGAAATTTTGACTGTTAATCACCATACACTTTAACTCAAGAAATGTTTTCCGGAATGCATATATGGACAAAGGTACAAATAAATCATTGAAAAAAATATTACCTTAAAGTTTGAGGCATTTCTCCTTGCATTATTTTGAGGTAATCGATATAATATTGGATCCAAGTCTAGCATACGATCTAAAATACTTTTTCTCAATTGAAAAAAAGTTTTTGCAATCGCAAAATTATCAATGCTAATATACCTTATAATTAAAGCATGGATTATTCTAAATTATTGTCAAAATCAAAAGAATTAGAATATATGTATTCTATTTATATATCGCTTGTGTAGTGTAACACCTTATAGATGAAGTTTAGTAGTACTTTTATATATACATTCAAGCTTATTAAATATGCTTCAAGAATCGAAACAACGAAATCGAGTGCCTCACAATGCAATTTTGTGGATCATTCATCTTATGTGTTTCTATCAATCTTCTCATGAAAATACCAAAATCCGAAAACTAAGGGTTGAACCTCACAAAAGTGAATTAATCTATAATGGTAAAATTTTATTTATGTCATGATCTATCTCACGAAATATTACAAAACAATTACATCAATTACATCTATCGAGGTAAACTTGACAAAGAGTTAATTTGCATTACATTGACTATCATTCTTAGTGATGTAAACTATACTATACAATGGTAAATTGAGTTTATGTCATGATCTACCTCACCAAGTTTCAAATGACATAAACTGGTATTGGCTTTATATGTCTTAAGAAACATAATAGCAACTTAACTTACAATTACTTGTGCATTAAGTGATGTATACAATCGATCATGATGTCCTTCATTAGGAATGTCTAGCTTCTTCAAACCACACGGTTCATTCACTGCCGTTAAAACATGAGAGTTGTCTAGAGTTGAGGTGACCTATTGATCTACAAAGATGAAAGAGAGAGAGAAGGAAAGACAAGAGTAAAGAGAATAATTATACATAGACGATCATATTCATCATTAAATGCTTCCAACTGATTAGAAAAAGAGAAAACATGTATGCCACCAAATAGGATCTTCAACTATATTCATGATATCAAAGAAATGAACATTTTGTACATATTGATAGTGCTCACCATAATAACATTAACGGTTTGATTACCTATAAAAGTTAATAATGATTTTACCATTTCATACAACCCCGTTAGTTTATTGTCCAACAAATCACTATTCATGCATTGATCTATGTAAAAGCAATACATCCAAACCCTCAACCCTCGAACAATGTTATCTCTATTTCCAATGTTTATTAGAAACCTATAAGCAATTTAAATTTTGTCGTCCTCGAAAATCATATTCTTGTACCCATACATTTATTATTCTACATGCCCATTCATACAAAGATATAAACATATATAAATACATATGTAATTTGCTATTTGTCAACAAAAGATTTAAGAATATTTCAGACATATTATACAATGTAAAATTCAATCAACAATAATTCGTAGTTTCACAAAGTGTATAAACAATTAAATCTACACACACTTAGACAACAAAAATATATTTAACATGATAGATGTTCCAACTGTATAACATTTGTAGAATCAATATGTAGATCTAAATGATGGATCATTTCAAGAATGCAACCCTTAACCCTAATGTAAACCAAACAAGAACCCTAGAGAGCATTAAATGTTTATCTTGTCTTTCATCATTTATCACTTTTGATTTTTTTTTAGATAACCTCGTAGGAAATCCATTTCTTTGTACCTTTTTTTCGGGTCAAATTTTTTGTACTTGAATTGCAAAATACATGGCTGTTAACCCCGCATGAAGCATGAAGGTCAATCGAGACTTACCTCACTCATTTTCAAAGGACCTACACTTGTCAAGGGAGAAGATTACACAGGCTAAGACAATCCATCATGCACCTCTCTTAGTGAGAGAGGAAGGTTAGGGTTTGCCATTTCAAAGGTCACTTTGAGAGCTGATACTTATCGCAAGGCAAAAGATGTGGTACACTAATTGAAATGGAGAAGATGTGTGCTCGATGCAAACACCATGAGTGCCAAAACTTAGTACATGGGGACATTTAAGTGTCAAAAAGTCCAAAAGATACAATTAAATGCCAAAATCGGAGAAAAAATGAATACTTAAATGTCAACTAAGAAATTCGATCAAATTGTTGACATGGCATTTTTTCGGCAAGATAAATGCAAAACGACGTCGTTTTTGGTGTTTAATGTGGCTGAATCAGTCCAAAGCAAACGCCATTTTGGTGCCAATGTTGTCTTAAAATTTAATATTAATATAAATATTAATTAAAATAAATTTAAAGAAGAAAAGATCTACAGCAGCATTCAACAAGGGCTTGCATGGCCCTCAAGTTGCCATTGACGACAATGGGGCAAGGTTTGGCCAGATCACCACCCCTAGGCAATGGCTAGTGACCTTGGCTGTAACCATTGCACTGTACGACCATCCCCAATGCTAAGTGGATAAGGGGTTAAGACCCTCATTGAACGTGTTTGCCATTTTATATTATTATATTATCTTTATTTTTATTTAAATAATTTAGTTTTTAACTTATTTTTAATTAATATTAAATTCATAAATTCTAGAGTAAAACTATTTCGTTTTGCACCTATCAGAGTTGGCTTTCAATGAGCTGCATAGACCACATATATTATTAAAAAAAAAAATTCCACGTCAAATTTCTTGCTACTCAATTGACTTAACACTAGTGTCTTAATTTTAAAAAAGTGGTACTTAAGTATGTTGATACCGATTTTTAATGACACATTATTAAAAAAAGTAAAAAATCAAGATTTAGATTTTTGATCATGATGAAGCCCTATCTCTCACCAAAAAGTGTCATTTTCATTTATTTCTTTTTTCATTGTCGCTTTTAAGTAGATTTTAGCTCATTTTCAAGAAAACCGTAATGCTAAACTAGTTAATCCTGCTGACTTTTTTACCAATTTTTTTTCACTAACTTTAATTTCACTTTTATCAAATCAATTTCTTGAAAATTCAAAGATTTGACAAAAATCGACATTTTAGAAAAGTCAACTAAATGATTGACTATTGGTCAAACTTTTCACCTAAAATAAAATAAAAATGCACAAATACATTTCTTTTAATGCCAATTTGACTTTGTGTCAAAAAAATTCACAAAATTCGATTAAGAACCTTGATATTTGAATTTTTCAGTTTTAGGTTCTAAATTGACAAAAATAAAATTACTTTTATTCTAGTCATAATTAGGTGCGCTCTTTTCGATATCTCTGCTTGGGACTGTTTGAAACTGTGTGCACATCCAATTTCACGATTTATTGAATTGAAATGCGAATTGTCGTTTTGAGCCCTAATTAGGGGACCGAAATCAATTTCTTCATGACTTATGAACGGACGACGCATTTCACTCATTTTTAGATAAGTCCAATTCCGGGGTCAATTTTTGAGATTCACTTGGGCACATTCTAGTTTGGTCGATTTGACTTATTCAATGGTTAGAAAACTAGCTAAGATGCTTCAATTGATATAATTTGACTTGGCCCATTCTAGACTAGATGTAATTGAAATAATTGAGCTTCAATTTGGCCAATTGAGGTTCAATTAAAAATATGAGTTTAGCTTGTGACCTCACTTCAATAGGAATTCGATGGATTTAAATATTTTGCATAAATAGTCGATTTGAGATAGCCCATTGATCTCATTTGATCCGATTCATGTAGAAATATTTGATTTTGTTTAAATTGGGTAAAACCAGAAAATCAATAAAATTCAAACAAAAAATTCAACCCTGGCCAACCTAATGTTGACCATCGTTGACCGTCATTGACCAGATTGGACAAGTGTTGACCGCAATTCTTCTAGGTCTTGGCCTAAACCACCCTAAGCTAACCCACTTCATGGTCAATGCATTTATGCCCTTAATTTTCAAGTTTCAAATTTTCCCGCATTTATGAAATTTGCAAATTTGCCCCCAAGTTTGATTAAATTACAAAAGGACCCCAACTAATCCCTTACCTCAAGATTAGATCATCACCGTCCATTGAGAATGCCTCGTGACCATTCAATTTAGACATGTGATGGATTTGGGTGTCACTTTCATAGAGCTATTAAATTTATTAAGAAGAAATATAGCATCATAACCTCTTGATCGATCCAAGGGCTAAGATGGCCTCTCTCATGCACAAATAATATCATTTCTCCTAAAAATTTGAGAGGGCATTTTTTCAGATCTGTTTTCTCTCACTAAAAACTCTCTCTCTCCCCATCGACTTTCTCCCTCTCATCTTTTGCACGCATTTTTTTCCTTTGGCGCACCACCCTCGCCGGTGCATTCAACCTCTCGCCGGCGATCTCTTCCTAGTGCTGCTAACCACCACAACGTCCTCCGCCCTTCCTCGAGTTCCAAGTAGTCGCTAGTGGCTCATGCCCAATCTAATGGATGTTTTGTCCAGCAGCAAATTAGAGCAAATTTGGCATTGTCTTGAGCATCTCCAGCGATCTCGGCCCTCTAAGACAAGTCATTACATTCCCAGTGTCACGGTGGCTCTGATAGTTCACGGAGTTCGTTTCATGCGAAAACATTAAGAGGTAGCAGCTATTGGCCTCGAGCTCAATGAAGCAAGGTCTCAATAGGAGATCGGGGCTAGAGTTCATCTTAAGGATTGATTTGTGAGGTCTATGATGACTTGATGATATTTAGGATATATTGGGAAGGAAGTAGATGGCTGCGATGATGATAATATGTTTGATTGCTTGGATATCATTATTCTGCAATTTTGGATCCATGCCGATCTCTTTGTGCATATGCTTGGAAACGAGCTAGTAGATGTGCTTTTTTTGTGCTCGATGCCTTTTGTGAGAGTCAAAGATGACTTGATTAGCTTTCCAATGAGCTATAGCACATCCCGATCTGATGTCGTTTATATGAAATCTGTTTGCTTGGATTTCTAATTTTTCTATTTTTATTATTGATTTTTGGTTGAGTTGGAATAACTTTTCTTCATTAAAGTTCTCGTGACAGGTGTTGTGCATGTCCTGTATTTTTTTTTCAAAATTTTTAGACATGTTTAGCTAGGTCAAAATTGCCTAAATCAGAACATAGGTCATATCTTGCATTTGTCTGAGATTTGTTTTGATGAAATTGAGTCCATAAATGCACATATTTGGTCACAAATCCTTCATAAAAGTTGGAATACATGATATATATATATATATTATATGTTCAATTGATGCATGACATTGGCAAAGTGAGTTAATTGTGTGCACTAAAATAAAGGTAATTTGTAGCAATGCAAAGGACATATAGTTTGTTTGTTTTTCCATTTTTGCCATGACTCATCATCTTAATTGAGTTTCGACATCTTAATGAGAAATCTTCATCATCGTATGCTCTGTATGTGAGATTTTGGTAGGATTTATAATGTTTTGAGGATGGCTAAAATCATGTTTATTCTATAAACTTAATGCTGAAATAAACATTGTCATATACACATTTTCCATGCTTGTTTGAGTCATCTAGGATCAAATCTTTACATCATGCCCCTGATGATTGAACTGCATGTTGCAAGGTTTGCATACATGTTTAAGTCATGTCATTTGAGTTGCATCTTGCACATTAAATTTGTCTCACAAAAAGTGTTCATCACACTTAGAATTCTCAAGCATACCATTAGGAATCATGAATCATCTCATAATGTCATTTAAATTGTAAGACATTTTGCATACCGATTTAGGATTAGATGACTATCCAAACTTTCCATGCATCCAATCCTATGTCCCATGTGATATTTTCATGCCGTTTGTGCATTCTTTGAGTAATTTTAAGGTTTTCTAATAAATGATTATGTTTGTTTTCTTTGTTACTGATGCGCACACTTTTAGAGATCTTAATTTTAGGATACCAAATTGACCTAGTTTGGACTTGAGCTCTTCTAGGAAGACATAGGACACACTAAGAAGTTTCTAATGCCATTGCTTTCATGCCATTTGCTTATCGTTCGACTATTTTCCATTTTTCAAAGCCAAAATACAATCCAGCAATGGATCAAATTGACCATGTTCTAACCCATGTTTGGACAGACCGTTGATATTTTTGTTTCATTTTTTTTATTTGGAATTTGAACTTGACCTCTTAATGAAAATTTCTTGTTATCATGTTAACTATGATGTAAATTTGATGATTTTTAGACATGTTTTGATAGAAAAATCCTTATGACATTAGCTGAATGTCCAGTTGTTTTGACAAATTTCTGATGTGTTGTTGCTTGTTGTTTGATTTTTGTAAAATCATGTGTAGATTGTTTAAGAATTATTTTTTCATGAAAGTTGTTCATCATCACGTCGTCCATGTTAAGGGATTTTTTTTCATTGCAAATTGTCATTAGGTATTGCCTAATTTTGTTGTCCTTACACCATTGTTCAGAAATTTCTTTGATATAAACATGATTGTGATTGTTTAGTTATACATTTTAGGTTAGTTTGTGCATAAATTTAGAACATGCCATCTTCATGAAAATTGTTCTAAATGTTTTGATCTTTGTTGGCAGATTCTACTCGGTCCAAATTTGGTAATATCATTTGTAGAATTAGGTAATTATCATATCTAAATTTGATTTAGATATTTTATTGCCTAAAACATGCTTTTCAATATCTTATGTGTATATTTGAATTATATGTGTATTCCCAATTATGATTTATTATCCAATCCGCAACCACACGCCAATTTTTTATTTCATTTATAAGGCTTTAGATGAAATAATTAATCACACGAGAATAAAGTTGATATCTTGATCTTTAAGACTTAAGATCAATTTATCGATCTTATTAGCAAAATAATCAAGTTTGATTAGATATCATTTCCAAATTCGAATGATGGATAATATCTTTAATAACCGTGAATGATTTGGTGTTTATCTTTTAATTGATTTATTTATCCCAAAAATACAAAAAAAAAAAAAGATTGCATTTGCATATCATGTAAATTGGAGTTGATTTCCTAGATAGAATTGCATGATAGAATAGTTAGATTCTTCATTAAATGCATGTTTAGATGGTATCTAGGTTAGATAATTTCTTTAAATCAAATTGCATGTTGAGATAAATTTCTAAGCTAAGATAGGATTCGGATTAGTCTATTTCCTAACTTAATATGGATAATATTTCACTTTAGTTAGATTTTTATTTTTAGCAATTTTTAATTTAGAATTTTAATAAAAATACAAAAAATCATGTGCATGTCATATAGAATTAGGTTCATAAAATGCATATCATTTAGTGATTGTTGCTGGGTCCATTCAATTAGAAATTGGCCGTCATTAGAATTAGGTCATTTGATCAAATTGTATTGCACATTAGCTTAGATTTCATTGAACAAGATAAAATCCTAAAAAATTGAGTCACTGCGTATTAATTAGAAATCATATCTAGAGCTGTTGATATGAATTTCAAGCTAACATTGTAGATACTTTCGTTGCTACAAGGTAAGTCTTGCAATTTATTCACTGCTTTATCTGGGTGTTGAATTGGTGGTTTGCGTACTCACATGATCACCTCACATGTTAGAGAAGCAAATTAAAATCAATTCAAGTTGCCTGCAAAATATTTTTTCAAAATAAAAAAGAAATGTACCAAAAGGGAGTTAGAGAAATCTAACGTAATCAAGTCTCCAAACTCACAATCTCTAGTTCGCATGAGTAAAGTAAATCTCTCGTTATTTTACTTGGGTTTCTAATCAACCCACCAAAAATAAATTAGTGGCGACTCCTAATTTAAAAATCATTTGCACATTAAGAAGTTGAACCTAAGTTGAAAATTGATATGGGCTTAGGAGAGCCCGAGCTAAGTTTAGACTTAGTAGTCTATTAGCCTAATTCTAAGTGGTATAGCAGCAAGCAGAACTAGAAGAATCAAAGGAAACAAATGATCAACAGAATGTCAAAACAAATTACAATTGGAAGCATAAATCAAGTCATCACAAAGAACTCATTATTGGCAAATTAGATGAAGGAATCCGCACCAGATCCAAAGGAAAAGAAGAATCCACCAATAGCACTTATTTCTGAAATAGAACCAAAAGAAGTAGAAGAAGAATCGTTTGACAAAAGCTGGTTAGAAATTATGCAGGAAGAACTCAGATAGCATTAATGATGTATGAGAGCTAATTCCTAAGCCAAAAGGCAAATCTGTAATTGGAACAAAGTGGGTATTTAGAAACAAGATAGATGAAAAAGGTAAAGTAATCAGAAACAAAGCAAGGCTTGTGGCAAAATGATACACACAAGAAGAAGAGATAGACTACAATGAGACTTATGCACCTGTAGCAAGGTTAGAAGCAATTAGATTATTACTTGTTTTTGCCTGTTTTCAAAATTTCAGGTTATTCCAAATGGATGTCAAAAGCGCTTTCCTCAATGGACTCATACAAGCAGAAATCTATGTGGAATAATTACCAGGATTTGAAGATCTAAGAAAACCAAACTCTATCTACAGACTAAAGAATGCATTGTATGGTCAAGCACCTCGAGCTTAGTATGAAAGGTTGAGTAAGTTTTTAACAGATAATGGCTTTGAGAAATGAAAAGTTGATACAACTTTGTTTATAAAAAGAGAAGAAAAAGATTTTTTGCTCATACAAATTTATGTTGATGATATAGTCTTTGGATCTCCTAATGAAAATCTTTGCAAGAAATTTTCAAAATCTATGCAAAAAGAATTTGAAATGAACATGATGGGTGAATTGACATTCTTTCTAAGATTGCAAGTTAGACAATCAAATGAATGAATATTCATTCATCAGGAGAAATATGCGAAAAATATTATCAAGAAGTTTGAAATGGAGAATTGCAAGAAAACAGAAACTCTCATGTCAAGCTCATCAAAACTTGACAATGATGAAGGAGGAAATAAAGTAGATCAAAAGCTATACATAAGCATGATTGGTTCTCTTCTTTATCTCACTGTCTCTAGACCTAACATTCTATTTAGTGTGTGTATATGTGCTAGATTTCAATCAGATCCAAAAGAATCACATCTAAGTGTTGTTAAACGCATCATCAAATATATTGTGACTTTTCCAAAGTTAGGTCTGTGGTATCCAAAAAAATGAGACTTTACTTTACTTTGTTATTCCAATGCTGATCTAGCCAGTTTTAGAGTCGACAAAAAGAGTACATTTGGTACATGTCAATTGTTGGGATAAATGCTGATATCATGGTTCTCAAGAAAACAAAGTATAGTGGCACTATCTACAATAGAAGCAGAATATGTTGCTCTTGAAAGTTACTACTCACAAATTCTGTGCATTAGACAACAACTAAGAGATTTCGGAATAGAAGAATCCTGCACAAAAATTAGATGCGACAATACAAGTGCTATCAACCTTACCAGAAATCCAATTCTTCACTCAAGAGCAAAGCATATCAAGATTCATCACCATTTTATAAGAGATCATGTACAAAATGGCGAGATTAATGTTCAATTTATTGATTCAAAGAATCAACTGGCAGATGTATTTACAAAACCATTCGTGAAAAGCTTATTTGAATCAATTCGTAACAAGCTGAATATCATCTCACCTCTCGACTAAAGTTTACGGTTGATCAGACTCAACATTTCAATTTAAGGAAGTTACTTCAGTATGGAAATCTCTACAATCCAAGTATTTTATTTTTGGCATGTAAAAACTGAATAGGTATGATTATCTTTGAATCATTACTTGTCTCTTCTTTTTTTTTAGAAATTACAATTTTATTGTTGATTTTTCGTATTACATTTCAAATTTTTGACAATTACCTTTTTAAATTGTTTTCCAAAAAGGCATTTTTCTTTGTGATGATTCCTTTGCCCCATTTCAATTTCTTTAAATCCTTTAGACTATTTCCTTTGAGCACAATGTCTTCAAAACCCTAATTCTTGAACTCTTTCTCTCTCGACTTTTCTCACAAAACTTCTCTGCAAACTTCTTTCTCTCTTCCAGCTTGAACATGTCGTCGAAGTCCTCCAAATGTGCATCAATGTTGTTCCACAGGAAATCTTCTTGTATCGCAAGTCGTGGACCTCGTAATCTGCCTGAAGGACAAACTCATTTTGATCTGACTGGAGAAGATTCTCCCAAGAGTTCTCCTCGTCACTCTGCAGATGAGGAAGTTGCACAAGAGGCGACTCCTATTTTAGTTATGAGGCTTGAGGTGCTTTTCAAACATTATACATTTTTAAAACATGGTGGAAGTTCTATGGACTTTATCTCTAGCTTTCTGAAAGACCATGGATACGAAAATGAAACTCTGTGGTTTAGAACGATGGAAAGGTTAGGATTGGCGCCAAAAGGAATAACAGAGAAGGAATTTTTGAATTTTCCTTTGATCCTCACTTTGAATCAGAAAATCAGCCTAGAGAATAAAGATGATGAAAAGAATCTTTATAAATTTCCAACTAAGGATGGGTGTGATGGCTGAGATTACTGGAGAAAGAAAGAACGAAACTTTTTCGTTCAAAAGAGCATAAAAGGGTTTATGCTCAAATGTTCAATAGAGGAGTGATAAACCTACCCATAATAGATTTTGATTTTCTAGATTCTATAAAGGTTAACTTGAGGGAGGAGTTAGCAAATCTTCAACTTGAAAAATTTTGTGTATAGACATCTAAAGCATATCCTAAATTAACGGCATATTTTTTGTCACGCCCCGATCCTCCGAGCGTACACCCATCCTTACTTGGTCGATTAATAACGGCGTTTCAGGACGCGTCGCCGACCCATTCTTTTTAAAGTGCATGTGGAAACAGATAATAATCCCCAAACAACAATCAGATGTGATAGAAACGTAGAGCCTCAAATTTTTCAAACCAAAACAAACCCTCTTATAAATAAATGGGTTCATATACAAGATCAGGCTGTTTACAAAAATGTTGGCTTAACAAAAAGGGGACTGTCCTAACACCCACTAGTCAGACCCATTTGTCGATTCTTCAGCCTCTACCTTCCAAACCCCAGGCTTCCGGTCCTCCACGACTGCCATCTAGGGACCTAAAATTGTTATCCCACAATGGAATAAGATGATGTCTCAACAAGTTCTACTCTCTAAGACTCAATTATGAAGAAAATACACTCAAAGGGCTACCTAAGCACAATTACGAGTCAAAAGGCTTACCTTGGCCTCAATTTCTTCTTGTAAGTCAATTTAATTCATAACTACTGACAAACCACATCATCCAGATCAATTCGAATCAACTCAGCGATCAATCGACTCAGTCGATTACATGTCATCGAGACCATTCCTCGGTCATATCACTTACTCAACCCCAACGCTGAATTATGGCTCAGTGAGCACGGCCTACTAAATTTTTGGCGATAATGTTGAATTACGGCTTAGCGAGCACAATCAATTCCAAATTCAGTGGTAGATTATGGTCCAGTGGACACAACCATACTTTGGTGGAAATGCTAAATTACAGCTCAGCAGCACAACCGATTCCAAGTTCGATGGTAATGCTAAATTACAGTTCAACTACACGATCGATTCCAAATTTGGTGGCAATATTGGTCTAACTCACAACAACATGCCCAACAACTCTCAAGTGCCCCACAATCACACAAAGCGACATTCAATCGAACAATCAACAACAAATTGCATAAACCGCCCAATTCACAAATACCACATGCAATTTCACCACTCAACATCTAATGACCAAACCAACTTTTAGTTGCATAATTCAACTAATTCACAATTACCACGCAATTACACAAATCATCACTCAGCTTCACAAAACAACATTCAATTACAAAAACTAAACTCATCACCGTGATCAACTCGAAATTCTATCGAGCAGTTCTCCGGGTATAATTTTCAAAAAATATTAATTAATAATTAAATAAATTCCAAAAATTATTTTAATTTAAATAATTAATTAAATTCTAAGCATGATTAACATTAATCTAATTAGACTAATTAATTCAACCCTTAATCTAATCATGCACATAATTTAATTAACATTTAACTAAGCAAATCTAACCACCTAAACATACTTAGACTAATTTAAACACCCCTTAAACGTCATTAACCTACTAAGCGAGAATTAGTTAGCTAAACTCACCAAATTTGCGAACTGGTGAGTCCACGGCGACCACGACGCGGAGGTGAGCAACAATCCTCCAAGCGGCGACACCAATGAAGTCCAGAAGGGCTCGGAGACGGGCCATGAAGCTTTAAGACCTTTGCTGGTTTCTGCCTCTATTCTTGTTGGACTACAAAGAGAAAACCAGTGGCTTCAACGGCAAAAACGGGTCGATCGAAGCTCTGACAAGCGTGTGGTCGGCAACCGATGGCTCCTAGAGGTCTTGAGGGTCTTATTGGAGGTTGGGATGGGCAAAAGAAGGAATTGAATGGGAGAAAAATGAAGAAAAACGCGAAACAATGTAGGTAGGCAACAGACCGACGGACCAGCAATCAATTTCTTCTTGCCAGCGTATCGAACGGCCAGCGACTCCGTTCTGGGTGAGGTCAGGCTCCTTGGAACGGTTTGGATGTGCTGGTCACGGTGATGGGTGGATCGTTGGCTAATTTGACTGGGAAGTCCACTTTCAACTTAGATCTTTGGCGAAAAGTCAGTTAGAGTAGAAACTGGAAGAGAGGAAAACAAAGAGGAAAATGGGGTCCGACGGTGGCTTTGCGTGCGTGCGATGAAGCTACGATTTCTCTAGTTTCTAAGGTCTCTCAAGCCTCAACAATGGAGAAAGCAAGGGGACAAAGGAGGAAGAAGCTTCAGCTGAAGAGGGGGACCCCCAAAGGCCTTCCTAGGCTTCCAACACTTGCCCATTGCACTTGAGAGTTGCCCCCACCACTTCAGCCCTATCCTCAGCCCTTTCTCTCTCCTCAAAGCTTCCTCAACACATCATTGAAGTAGTCCAAATATTTCCCCTATGGCATATGAATTTGTGACTTTTGTTCCTTAAATTCCATCAAATCTTTTCAATACTCCCTCAATTGAGTCCAATTGAGCTCCATTTGATTTACATGAATCCAAGCAAAGTGTCATTATCTCAACCCACATTTTTCCTCACCATCCCAAAAGCGCGATCGAAAACAAGCCTACGAACTTCTCGATCCAAACTACCCTTACTTTGAATTTTTCGACAAAAATCTAAGTTTGTAGAAAAATTTTCTAAAGATGAGTCAACGTTCCTAAAATGAATTGTGATATGACATAACTTTCAATTTCTGAAATTGAGTTCAAATTCACGGTTAATTTTAATCTGGTGCGATTTAAGCGCGTCCTAACCTACCGGTTAGCTTTTAGGAACTTTTCGTGCAATTGACATATGGTTAATTATTTTCAAGTCACAAAGTACATTTTCGACACATTGGCGACTCTCGGTTGTCGTGAAAATCTCGATATTTCAAATACGAACACAGGGTACTAAAGTGACAGAGAAATCAGTCTAGTGCTGATCGATAAGAATTTTGTAATTAAGTGGAATCACTCACACTTAATCACATGGTTCTGTCGAATTGACCTATCTCCGGTCTCTAATCGATATGTGTCGTAATGACCCTTACAGATTGGCACGGTCGAACAATTGATTCCCGGTTGAATTCTCAAGTCTATTGTGTTTAAATTCCTTAACAGCTTCACCTGATAGGCTAGTTATCTCGTGAGTAGCCAACTCAAAGAAAATAGTTATAGGCGCGAAGATGAAATGCCCGACTTATTCAATTGAAAATAGAATTGGCAAATTCAGGATGTCACATTTTTACGCGAATCTATCATTTCTGGATTAAACTCATATTCAGTTTACTATATGTGATAGAGTGTTTCATGTAGATGTAGATATTTTGGCTGACATTTTGGGTGTAGAACGGAGTGGTTTTCTACTCATAACCGTATCTATCATTCAAGCTACTAGATTTCTCGTGAAAGACAGATTGCTGAGTGGGAGTATTACTTACTCTCATATGCCAGCGCCAAACATTATGTTGCATAAGATAGTGATCAATGGCATTAGACCCGAGGCTGCCTCCAAGATTGATGTTTCGAGATTTAAGGCAAATATAATGTGGGCAATTTGCAATGGAGTTCATTTTTCCCTTCCACATACTATTTTTTTGCATATGTATAGAACCATGATGAAGGAAAAAGGGCAATTGCCCTACTCTGCCTTGATAACTCGATTATTCAAACACTTTCAGATTCAATTACCTTCTCAACTTTGATTAAGGGCTCTCACTCCTATGGAAATATGAATGAAGATGATTTCCAAAATGAGGCTAAATGATCCATCTAAGGCTCTGAACCTTTTGAAGAATGAATCATCTAGCAGAATCAAAGAATGACCTGTTGCTGCAAAGAAGCGCAAGGGAAAGGATGTTGTCTGGAAGACATCAAAGAAAAAGAAATCTATTTTTCTGCAAGATGAAGAGGAGGAAGATGAAGATCTGACAATATCTGCCATCACTTTGCGCAATCTTCAAGGTTATGTTGATTATGAAGAGATAGAAGAAAAATAAGGTGAAAAGGAAGAAGAAAGTCAACACCAGTTTTGGGTAGACAGTTTGGCTCTTTTTCTCTTTTGCATTTCCTGATGACATTGTGACGTCGATCGTGTTTGAGACTTTTTGACGGAGACTTGTAGCTTGTATTCTTATTCTCTAATTTGCTATGCAAACATAAAGCTGAAAAAGTGGGAACATTTTACTTGGTTTTGTGTGGTCAACTGGACAAATATTATGTGGAGGCTGAGTGTCCACATTGTCTTTTCCTACTCTCTCAATGTACTTACATTTTGTTGAACTAGCATCTTTGAAAGATTGCCCTTTTCTTCATTTGTCATTATATTCGATGCGATAGTACATCTTTCGTTATTTGGTCGACTCAAGACCCACAAAATCTTAGGGTTTGCATCTTTCCAGCGTCCACTCACTGTTACTTATATCCAAGAAAAACGGTTCTTGTGCCATTGTATAACATGCTTCAAGTTAGACATACTCTCCAATCTCTGGATGTTATCAGTATAGGAGTTTTAACAAATCAAAGAGAACCAAAAAACTGAATGAAACCTATTGAAATGGACTGGTGTGTGAGGACTGATGTATCTACCAGCACCATTGCCTAGTGGCGGTTCAATTACACCATGTCTCAAGTGGTTCTAAGGTATGATACCACCTTTTCCTGTCCCTTTACTGTCTATCAGATAGATTACTGCTAATATGTCATTCCTTATCTCAGACCATTTTTCATGGGCCAGGTCTTGGACCAAGCTTAGGACTAGAAATGATGGAGGTATTTTACCCATAAGTCACAGTGTGCCATTAGATGTTTGATTTAGAGCATCACCCAATTCAACCATAGGCCAACGGTAGCTTAGGAGAGCACTTATGGGCTCTCATGTGGACCATGAGCTCTTGCCTGGACTTGGATCCATCATGGGTCAGGTCTCGCACCGTACTCGAAAAATGTCCACCCGACCTGCATAGGGTGGAGACCGGGTAAAAGCACTGACCATTTGACCAGATCAGTGTGGCATCATTCGACAGCCCAACTTGAAGTCAATCAAACACGTCTCCCCTGCATCATCTCTCTCTCTCTCTCTCTCTCTCTCTCTCTCGTCGGGAACAGAAGAATGGACGCCGTGGATTCGGTGGTCGATCCTCTCCGAGACTTCGCCAAGGACAACATCCACCTCGTCAAGCATTGCCACAAGCCCGACCGCAAAGGTGACCGCTTCTCGTTTGTGCATGCAAAATGCATTCTGTAAAAGAACTGAGGAATTTTGGAATGAGAATTATGTAGTTCATTGACACAAAAATGCAACATATATATAAGAAGATACAGCTATCAAACAATCTCCTAATTAGGCTAAACTACCAAAAATACAAGGACAGCGCAATAAAAAAGATATGTACACAAAACTTCCTAAGTAAACGGTCTAAATAAAAACATATCACAACTGCCTTTCCAATATATTTCAATACCCCCCTCAAGTTGGAGCATGGAGATCTCGAATGCCCAACTTGCGAAGAAGAAAGTTAAATTGATCCTTTCCCAATGTCTTTGTGAAGATATCAGCTAGCTGCATTGAACTACATACATAATTTGTTTGAATGTTACCATTAAGCATCTCATTACAAATAAAATAACAATCTACTTCAATATGCTTGGTATGCTCATGATAAATAGGATTGGCGGCTATATGTAAAGCTGCCCGACTATGCAATACAACTACATAGGTTGAGAACGTTCCACACCAAGAAAATCCAATAATCCTTTCAACTACTTAAGTTCACAGACTATAGTACTTATAGACCAGTATTCAGCTTCAACGGATGAGCAAGACACTGTCTGTTGCTTCTTAGTCTTCCACAAGATAGGTGATTCTCCCAAAAAAACAAAGTAACCGGTCAAAGATCGTCTCATCAAAGGACAACTAGCCCAATCAAAATCGCAGTAAGCATACAATTTGAGGTCACAATTGGTACGCAACATAATACCCTAACCTATATTTCCTTTCAAATAACGCATAACTCTCACAGTTGCCTCCCAATGAGCTTTCTTTGGCCGCTGCATGAACTGTGCAAGAATATGTACACATTAAGACAATTCATGTCGTGTTATTGTTAGATAAATAAACCGACCCACTAGGCGCCTATACTGAGTAGGGTTGTCTACATCATCACTCTTAGTGAGGACCAACTTGTGATTTTGTTCAAAAAGGGTTTTAGTCAGCTTGGAACCGAGCAATCCGACCTCAGAAATCATATCCAACACATACTTACATTGACACAAGAAAATACCATCTGAGTTTCTCGCCACTTCATCCCCAAGAAAAATTTCAGCTTCCCCAAGTCTTTCATATGAAAACGACGACTTAAATAGTTCTTGAACTTTTGCACAGCGGAAATATCATTATTGGAGATAATGAGATCATCAACATAAATAAGCACATTCAATTGAGCAGTCCCAACTCAAAAAGTGAACAAGGGGTAATCTGAATACGATTGTTGAAATCCATAAGCTTTCAAAGATGCTGCCAATTTCGCAAACCAACATCTAGGTGCTTGCCGCAAACTGTATAGAGATTTCCAAAGTCTTCATACCTTCCTTGACGATTGAGAGGCAAATCCAGGCGACATCTTCATGTAAACCTCTTCCTTTAAATCGCCATGTAAGAAAACATTTTGAACATCCATCTGATGAAGTTCCCAATTCTTTGCAACCGCAACGACAAGAAAGGTGCATACAGTGCACATTTTTGTTGTAGGAGCAAAAATCTCCTGATAATCTATGCCTTCAACTTGTTTATTTCCTAGTATCAGTAACCGCACCTTGTATCAATCAACGCTTCCATCAAAATTGTACTTAATTTTATACACCCACTTCCCAATTGCTTTCTTCCCAGGTGGCAAATTTCCGATTGTCCATGTGCCATTATCTTCTAAAGCCTGTATTTCTTTAATCATGGTCTCTCTCCACCGTTCATCTTTAATTGCTTATGCATAAGAGTTTGGTTCATGTTCTATAGTAATTGCTGCCAAGAAACACCGGTGTTGCGCAGAAAATTTTTTATAACTCACATAACGTGCTATAGAATAAGGCATACCTAAGGAATCAGATCGGGCAAATAAGCATGTGGAGGGGCTTATTTTGATGGCATTTGTCACATAATCTTTCAAACAAATAGACGGTTGCTTGACCCTTTGTCCCCTGCCTAGTTGCCCTTCATCAACTTCACTTCTTTCCACATCCTCATTGTTTGTGTGGATCAATTCCTCCATTTCATGATTCACCTCATTTTCTCTATCTACACTTTCGGCATGCTCCTCTCTCAAGTCACTTTTTAAATCATCAACTTCATCACCCAACTCCATAACTCTATTTTTAATGAGTTCATCACTTACTGTTTTCTCATCAGCATATGGAAATTCTGTTTTGCAAACACTACATCTCTCGATACAAAGTATCACCAGCTTCTAAATCATACAATCTCCACCCATTCTTTCCCAATGGATAACCAACAAAAACACATTGACGACTTCTACTAGCAAATTTATATTTATCCCGATTCTAATTATGCGCATAGCACAAACAACCAAAAATCCGAATATGTTTGTAAGAAGGAGGTTGGCCAAAAATAATCTCATATGGGGTTTTTCCATTCAATAATATAATGGAGTCCTGTTAATCAAATATCCAGCTACAAGTACACATTTTCCCCAAAATTCTATAGGCAAATTTGCTTGGAAATGCAAAGCTCTTGCAACATTAAGGATATGGCGATGCTTTCTTTCTACTCGGCCATTTTGTTGAGGTGTTCCAACACAAGAAGTCTGCAATATCCCATGTTCATCAAAATATTCTTTCAAACACAAAAATTTACTTTCATTATCACTTCTAACAATTTTCACATTTTTCTCAAATTGGCATCTAACCATCGCAATAAACTTCCTAAGAACACAAGCCACTTCATTTTTTTCCATTCAGCAAATGTATCCACACAGCACAAGAGTAATCATCAACAATTATCAAGAAATAAATTGCTCCACATGAAGCTAGCACTCTATAAGGTCCCCACAAATCACAATGTATTAATTCAAAACAATCTTTAGCTTTATTGTCACTAGAAAAAGAAGATCTCTCTTGTTTGTTTTGCTCTAAAACAAACCTCACAAGTTTTATTGGTTTTCCTAACCATTTTGCCAGCTTCTGGAATTAACTCCACTACCTTGGAAGAAGGATGACCCATTCTTTTATGCCAAAGCTCAAAGGATTCCATATCAGCCACCATGCAAGCATGTACTTAAGTCACTCCCTTGAGAAAGTAAAGCCCCTCGCATTGCTCACCCGCGCCAATCAAGTTCCTCGAATTTAAGTCCTGTATAGCACATATTTTGTTAGTTAGTTGAATAACCAAATTTGAATCATTAAGAAGTTGTGATACATAAATCAGATTACATTTCAAATTGGGCACAAAAAGAACCCGTCACAATTTCAAGTCTCCTCCAAGAAACACAGTTCCTTCTTTCATTGCCATGGTCTTTTCTCCATCAGGTAACTCAACTAAGCATGGCACAATGTCACGCAATTCTCTCAAAACTGCCAACATTCCTATCATACGGTGGGAAGCTCCTATGTCAATAATCCAGGAAAAACACTTTGTTTACTAGTCAGCCTCTCATGGGGACCATTCTGATGAGAACTTAACATTCCCAATAAAGTTGCCCAGTGCTCATCATTCAATCCACTAAGACCCTTTCGATCTGAATCCGTCACAACTCCTCGCCCACCATCAACTCTAGTTACCTGTGAGACGTTGGCATGAGCACCACCTCCCTTTGTACGTCCACCTCTATTACTACGCTTTTGACCACTACCTTGTCTAGCAAAGGTTCCACGTGGTCTATTACCCCACCATTCTGGATATCCTATTAGCTGGAAACAACTTTCAGCATCATGTCCCTCTCGGTTGCAATTAGAACAAAACAAGATTTTATCTTTATCCCCCCTTGAATTTTGACCACCTGCTTGGATTGCAAAACTCATGGGATTGTCTCTTTCATCCTTGGTTCGTGTCATAGTTCGCACTTGCTTTTGCTGAACAACCATAGCATAGACACGATTTAGATTAGGCAAAGGTTCAGTGCTCAAAATATTAGCGCACACTGTTCCATATCCTTCTTCATCTAAGCCCATCAAAAACTGATGAACACTCTCTTCTTCACGCTTTCTTTCCAATTCAATGGTTATATTGCATCTATAACCTATACAAATACACATCGGTATATGATCATAGTTATTTATTTCATCCCACAAGATTTTAAGTTTACTGAAATAGGATGGGTTGACCATCCTAACTACAATTGGCCAAATCCGATCTCAGTTGCTGCATCCGTGGACCATTCCCAGTTGAGAATCTTTGTTTGATATCCTCCCACAAATCTTTCACGTTCTCCATGTGAGAGATAGTTGAGTGAAGTGTTGGTTCAATGGTATTAAACACCTAAGAAACCAACATGGAATCAATCTTCAAGTTCCAACGAATTATCTGCTGGTTGCTTGACAGATCCATCAATAAAACCATATTTCTTCTTGGCTCGTAATGCAGTCCGCATAGCTCGCGCCCATTCTTCATAATTCTCACCCTTCAACCGAACTTGGATAATCAAGTTACCCGGGTTGTCATTCGAATTTAGTGTGTAAGGGCTAGAGGCTTTCTTGTCTGTTCCAAAACTCTCCTCACTTTTTTTTCCATTAGCCATGGCTCTGATACCATGTAAAAGAACTAAGGAATTTTGGAATGAGAGTTCTGTAGTTCATTGCCACATAAACGCAACATATATACAAGAAGATATAGCTATCAAACAATCTCCTAGTTAGGCTAAACTACCAAAAATACAAGGACAACATAATAAAAAAGATATGTTTACAAAACTTCCTAAGTAAACGGCCTAAATAAAAGGCCTAAATAAAAACATATCACAACTATCTTTCCAATATATTTCAATGCATTCTTGCCACGTCATCTCCCAAACTTTCTTGATCGATCGGTTTCGGTTCCGTCTTTCCCCTGTAGAGTTCACCAAGGTCACCTTTTTGCACCGCCATTGGATTCGTGGTCGTGGGTTTTGTTGGGTTCTTCGTGAAGCTCATCTTCATCCCCATCAACAACATCATCGTCGGGTCCGGTTAGGAGGTAATTGCACGCCCTGCTTCTTGTTTTGTGTGTGTGTGTGTTTTCTTGCTTTTGTAGATCTCCCAATGCTCGACCGCGGCTCTTTGCTATCGGGTTGTCTTCTGTCTAGATTCTCAATCTCTAAGGTAGATCTTGTGCCCTTCTGTTCTTATGAAAGAAAGGTGCTTCCTTTGGCTAGCGCGGAGGCTCTTTGTGAAAGCTGCATATAGTTCTTTAGGGTAACGGATTCATCACTTGAACTTGTTGTGGATGTTTATCCTGTCGTTTGTAAAGATCTGCATATTGTTTGATGTGGCCACCTACATATGAATTATTTTAAATTTAAAATGTATCAGTAGGCCTAGCCTACAAATCTATTTGAACTATCAACGAATTCCTAGAATTTTAGGCATGATGGGATTGTAATTCTTTCTACTTCTTGAGGTATAATGACAGACCGAGAGGCTCGACTAGAAGGAATCGGCAGAGAAATTTTGTGTTATAAATGGTAATCTTTTTGTTCTGATATCTGAATTGGATCCACAATTTTCCTATTTGCCCTCCGAAGAGTCCTCCAAATATTATTTTGGTCTTGGATTAGTGATCCATTTTGATATCTTTTTGGAGGAATATGAATAGGGAAGAGAGGATAGGCTCATTACATTAAAAAAAAACAATAAAAAAAAGATATGAGAATTTTACATAAGTGATTGAGCGTGAGAGCCAAATGAATTGAAGGATTCATGTTTGGTTCAGGAAGGGATTGTGGAAGTTTTGAAATGAATGGAAAGATAATCTACTTTCATTAAGTGATTTATTAGATAATTGAAAAAAGAGGATCTTGAATACTATTCGAAATTAAGAAGAATTATGTGGCAGGGCCATTGAATAGCTGGAAAAAGCTTGGGCCCGTTTTTGGAAAGTGGAAATGGAAGCGGAGCAGTTTTGAGTGAATGGATGCGAGGATGGGAATTTATGATATGAAAAGACAATTTCTATTTCTAATAAATATGGAAAAAAAATGTAGAACCTAGAAAAGAAAGAAAAATTTATTGGAATTACTAGTCTTAGAATCGAGTTGGACGAAAATAGAAGGTGCACAGGTTGTGAACTTCTTTTCCCAGAGAAGAAGCAATGAAAGTATCTAGGGAATAAGCATCGACTAACTCTGTGCCAGCAACTGTGGTAATATAGAGGATGCAAGCGTCTTCCGGGATGATTGGGCGTAAAGCATATGTATGTGGTGCGACGCTATCACTAATTCAGAGCGAACCTTCGTGATGGGAGAGATGGAAAGCTGCTGATCGATTGGACATGCATTCATTATTGAGAGTCTATCAGAAGGATTCATTTGCAGATTGTAAATAGATCGATTTTAGTTTCAGGGGCCCTCTTTCAGTTACCGCTTTTCGGCTTTGCAAAGCCATTGTGATAATTGGGTTTTATTTTAAATCAAACTTATCTTACTGTTTTTCTGTTGTTTTTAACCTTCTTGAAACTACTGTTCAATCCATGAAGTTACCAAACACATGCTTTTTAGTGGTGGCAAAATTTTTCTAGGTGCAGTTCTCACTTTTAATGATTCTTAACACAGCAGACATGCAATTCGTAGTCCTAGATGTATACAAATAAATGTTACCTCTGCCCTATAGAAAGCACGATGGCCCTTTTGTGTACCTTCTGTCGTGATACTGGAAAAGATCTAGCCTTACGGAAATGCCGGAGTCATTGATGCTAATCCTTTTCTGCACTATTGTGAGTTACTTTTTCACTGAATCCATGGCAGTGTCCCAATTAGATATCAAATTAAGTTTCCCGACTGATGTTTCGTGTGGGTTCCGCATGTATCTGATTATAATTGAATTCAATGCGAAACTTGAAAGCTTGTTACTTCTCCTAGTAAGATCAATAACGAGTAAATCTATTAACCTACCTATTCAATGCATCTTCAGAAATGTCCACACTGTAGTAGCATGCTCTGAGAAGGGAGATGATTTTATTTAGTTATTTGCCAAGTGGATTGTGTTTTGAATTTTCTGGTGCATAGATGTAACGTTGGTTCAAAAAGCTCTCCACTATAATTGACTGATAACCTGGTTTTCTTAGAGATCATTATTGACGGTTAATTTGATTTCAAGTATGATATTCTTTAAGTTGAATATATGAGTTTCCTTTCAAGAGAACTGGAAACTGAAACGAACAGCTCTCTTTGCTTATAAATTGGATGATGCTTTTCTGCATTGGCTTCCCAATTGTTGGATGGGTCATTTAGGATGACACCATATCCGTTGAGTATATAATCAGTGTTTGGTTGATAGTCACGAGCAGTTCTAAGAATTCTTGGTGGTTACCTCGGAAAATATGATGATATGAACATTGTATCTCATTTTCGGCAACGTAAATCTTTTTTTTTTTTTTTTTTACTGCAGAAGCTTTTAAGTGGATTATTCGGTGGCTTTTATCCCTATTCAGCCGATACCTTCTATTCTGTATGGTGTCGGATAGGTGCTGAGTATGTGCACTGCTCATATAGGAGAGACGCTTTATGACTGTTTTCTCTTGGCGAAAGACTCGCATTGCTTGCATAGTCTCTGGTTTCTCATTCTGAAAGCATGGGTGGTCGGGTCACCGGCATCAGAATTGTCTATCTTCTGTCTTTTGATCGGAAAAACTTTATAATTATCGGCTGCAGGCGGACCTCGTAAGAAAGAAAGATGGGGATATCTGCAGAAGAACAAGTCGGGAGCAATTTTGGTTTCTTTTCAGAGTAGCATGTTAACAATGGATAGTGTAATGGTTTAAACTTCTAGGAACTGTCACCTACATGTTGAGAAAAAAAAAAAAAAAACATGTTTCGGTCGCTGCTTACATTTCTATTAATCAGTGAGTACTTTTTAAGAAGGTTGTGTTCTATCTCCACAATTCAATCGACGGGGACTTGCAGACTAAGTAGTACCGACCTACGAAGAACAGACACATTATCGGAGCTTCCGTGCCGTGTCTATCTTACCGACCTCCGAAGTGTTGGAGAAATCTTTATTTTGAAGCTGACAAAACATTTCTATCAGTCTAGTCTGGATATCGACAGTTTAAAGTCTCAAGACTTTGTAATCTCAAGACTCAAGACTCAAGACTCAAGACTATTCTCACTGACAGTCTTTCTAATCCAATGATGAAGGAAATCCAAAGCCGAAGTATATGGTTGAGGATTCGATCCTATCCTCTGGAAAAGATCCCTTGGTTGGATAATCATTTCGGATTCTTTGATTCTTATCTAAGATCAATTGAAGATCCGATGATCGACGAAACATTCTTGGAATGTTCTATTCTTGGAAACCAAGATCCTGATTGTATGGGCGAACAGGGATTGATGGGCTATCATCGATTCCTTAAATAGCTCGAATGATCTTCTTAATTGATTCCGTCCAACGGGTAGATTGGAGGAATTCCTTTGGTAAGTGCCAACGGCTATGATGGTATAAAGGAGTATAAAAGGAAGACATTCTAGTTGTTTTAAGTGTGTGATTGATAGAAAAATTCCAGTCTCGAAGAACCTTGATTGTTAGTCGATACGCTTCGAGCAAAATTGTCTACACAGAGTGTGTATACTTGGTGACACCTTGAGCGAGTGTAGTAGATCATCTACATCGAGAAATCAAGGAAGATCAACACCGTAACATCTCTTTGTTCATAGTGGAATCCAGCCAATTGGCTGTCGGTGCGAAGAGTGGACGTAGGCTTGAATCAAGCCGAACCACTATAAACCGCGTGTTCAATTCTCTCTTTCCTTTACTCAGTCTTACGATTGATTTTTTAATTATTGCAAATCCTTCATCTGTCTAAGTATTGTGCAATCTTCAAGAAAAATTTTATAAACCTATTCACCCCCCTCTAGGTACTCATACTAGCAATATCACGAAGCACAGACATGTTACTGGAGTTTCCGTGTGTCCGTCTTTGAATTTGACTGGACGTCTCTTCTCTTCACCATGCGATCGCACGCGAGGGTCCCACGAATCCTCGCCCGATCATGTCAGGAGATAGTTGAATTTTCTCTCTTCCCTTGTTCTGTCAATCACCCCACCCCCGCACTTCCCCGCCCCCTCGGTTTCTTCCCCCACCCCAAAAAGCACCCGTCATTTCCCCGATATTTCTCTCTCCCACCCCACGCCACCCCCATCCACCCCCTCTCCACCCCGATTTATTTTCGCCATCCCCATCACCCTCCCTCTCTTCTTCCTAAAACCCTCCTTAACCGCGGCCTCTTCCTCCTCCTCACCACACAATCCTCTCAGCTCTCTCTCACTCGCCGCCTCGCCTCTGGCCCTTCTTCCTTTGCAGCTGTAGTCTCGCCATCGGCCCTCCATCGTAGTGTTGTAGTCATGGCTCTCTAAATTGCCTCGGTCTATGCTCTTCCTCTAGCCCTCCCTTGCTATCGTGGCCTCGCCTCCACTCTCCATCGTCTTCTTCAGCAATCCTCACTCTTGGACATGCATATCGGAACGTGTCGAGAAAAGTTGACCAAGTGTCGGAATTTTCCAACACGTGTTAACCGTGTGTGTCGAACGTGTCCGAGCGGGACACGACACGGAAGCTCCGGTAACATGTCCATGCTTCGTAATTCTAATTTGAGTGACATGGATGAGTGAGTGAGTGCGAGCATTCTCGCGCTGGTCCTGGTGAAAAGTAGTGGACTTTAGTAACGTTGATAAAGCCATTTTAGCTCTCTGTCCACTTGTAATGTGACATCCAGAATTTTCAGTATTGTTTTCTATTAAATTAATCGGGCATTTCATTGACGTGTCTATAGGGTTGTTCTCAGAGCTGATCACTCTCGAGATAACTAGACTAGCTGGGTAAGCCATTAAAGAATATTAAGGCAATAGACTTGAGAATTCGACCAGGAAGCGGCTTCTCGACCGTGTCCATCTTTAGAGGTCATTACTGCACAGTTAAAGATCGAACTGAGATCAGAGATAGGTCGGTTCGACTGAGATGTGTGGCCGATCGTGGGTGACTCCACTAAATTGGAAAATTCTCGTCGACCGGCACTAATTTGATTTTCGTCGTTTTTTGGTACCCTGTGTTGGTAATCGAGCCCTCGAGATTTTCACGACAATTGAGAGTCGCCAATGTGTCGAGTGGGTTCATTGTGGCTCGAAGAAAATCGACCACGAGTCAATTGCCCTAAAAAGTTCTGAAAACTACCCGGTAGTCTAGGTCACACTAAAAGCACGCCGGAGTGAAATTAACCGTCGATTTGAGTCAGATTTCAGAAATCGAAAGTTCAGTGATGTCACAAGCTATTTTAGGAGCATCGACTCAGTCTCAGAAGATTTTCGGAGGTCCCGAGATTTTTACGGAAATTGGGTTCGGACGTCGTGGAAGTTTGGCCGAAGTTCGGATTGGCTAAATTAATGGGAAATTTGACTTTCGGGTTGAGCCGTTGTGTGTCGGGGAATTATAGAAAATCATTTGGGATTTTTCTACATCAAAATTTGACCTCAATTTGGAGAGTTTGGAATTGAAATTTAGTTTGCACTTAGTTAAAAACCGAATCTTAAGATGGGGGTGTGTAACATTGGTATCAATTCGGATTTTTGGTGGATTCTTGAGTGAGGAAAAATGCCGAAGTAATTGATGGATGACCAATTGATTTTGTGAGGGCCAATTGAAATGAAATTTGGATGGGATGAATGTCCAATTGAAGCTGAGATTTTTAAAATTCGTAGCCCCCACCTAGCCACAACATTTGGACCATTTTGGCTTCTAGAAGAGTTCTTGAGAGGTCCATTGTGAGCCAAGGAAATTATGCTTGGCTGAGAATTGTTTTTGGAGATATTCTTGCAAAATATCAAGCTAAGGCCCACCTCTCCCTCATCCTCTCCAAATTGTTGCCGTGAGATGCTTCCCTTCCATCATTCCCATTTCATGCGACTGCTCCCTCCATCTCTACCTCTCGTCCGCGTGAATTCCATCGTAAGAAGATAGAGGCAGCAGCCACGCCAACTGCACATCTTCAGTTCAACGGACGGAGGTCAGCAAGCGGTGAAGCCCCCATCCCCATGGACGTCACCCGACCGCACGCCACCGCTCCATCTCCACGCTGCCACCCGCCGCTCCTCCTTTTTGCTTCGGTCAACAAGCAAACCACCGAATCCCCGGTGGACCGACTCCCACGAAGACTCAAATTGAAGCTACCGCCGTTCATTGCTTCTCCAGCGAAGATCCCCGCAGCAGTTCCACCGAATTCTCCCCACAAGCTGCCAAGCGTCTTCTATTTCTTCGGTCAAGCCTTTCTTCAATTTTTCTGCCGTTGAAACCCACCGAAATCCCACCATCGTTCCTCTCTCTTCTGCCACGAATCAAACCCCACCGAGATTTCCATCCTGTTGACTATAGAAACCCCATCATCCGAAGACCAAAGCTGTGTTGTCCGCTTCTTCCGCTCGGCCACTCGTCCACGTAAATTAAGCAGCGATTGAAGCCGCTTCCCATCCCCACGGATGTTCATCGCGCCTTGCACGAAGCCGAGCCACAAGCTCGGCCTTCAGCCCAGCAAAATTCGGTCCAATTGAGGGCCATTTCAAGCCCAACGAAGCCAGCAATCTTGGCCCAAATTTTCAGTCTTCATGCCAGCGAATTTTAGTCTAGCTGGGCCCAATCACCCAGCAGCTCAGCTTGCAAAATTCCAGCCCAAGTGATCAGCATCGCTTGGCCCAAGTTCAAGCCCAGTCCGAGTCCATGTGAGTTAATTGGCCAAGCCCAATTTCCAGCAAAGAAATTTGAAGCCCAAGTGAAGTCAGTCCAGAAATTTCAGCAGGCCCAATTCAATTTGGGTCTGGCCCAAAAGCAAGAAACAAATCTCAGTTGGGCTGAGATTTGTTGGGGCCAAGTCCAAGGCCCGGTCCAAGTACGCCGGTGTCGTCGAAAATCCGATTTCGGCCGCCGTCGCGTCGCCGTCGCGGTGTTCCGATACCGCTTTTGATCAAGTGAGTTTTACTCACTAAAGCTTTATTAGTTTGCTAATTATGCCTTAGGGTTGGTTAGATTTAATTAATTGCAATTAGGTGGT
Organism: Eucalyptus grandis; assembly: GCF_016545825.1. Classification (NCBI taxonomy): domain Eukaryota; kingdom Viridiplantae; phylum Streptophyta; class Magnoliopsida; order Myrtales; family Myrtaceae; genus Eucalyptus; species Eucalyptus grandis. The sequence continues at coordinate 503,455 of NC_052613.1, forward strand.
TAGATTAGGTTAGAACAATTAAATTAGTGACTTGAGGATGCATGTTAGGTGGTTAGACTTAGCTATTAGCAAGTAGAAATGTTTGGTTATTTATTGAATGCATCTCGGGATTTTTCCCGACCCGTTTGGCTCCAATAAGGCAATATAAGCCTAAATTGGATTTTTAATGTTTATTTATTTATTTTCGAAATTTATTTATTTAATTAATTATTTGTCCGGAAATTCAACCGGGATGGCCGATGACCGGAATTTCGTGCCGATTGTCGTGGTGCAGTCCGTTTATTTATTTGAGCTCTACGTTGTGTGGAATTGAATTTATTGTGGAATTTTAGGAATTGTCCTAAATTGTTTGTTATTGAGTATTTGATTGGTAATGGCTAAGCTTGGATATATAGCGCCAGTACGTTGATGGGCTATATAGTAGGGAGAATGGTGAGACCAATCAGGTACGATATTATTGGACATACGTGGTTCGGTGATTGGAAGTATCACCGGCGAAAACGGCGCCTTAAAGAACGCACGTAAATGACTTATAGACACACGTGGTTCGGTGATTATGGGAATATCACTGGTGAAAACGGCGCCTTAAAGAACGCACGATGTTGTCTATAGCCGATGTCACCTTGGCGAAAACGGCGCCCTTGAGAAGACACGTGGTTCGGTGATCAAGGTTATCACTGGTGAAAACGGCGCCTTAAAGAACGCACGGTGTCGGTGATCGGTATGTCATTGGCGAAAACGACGCCCGAGAAACACATGTGATTTGGTGAATGAGTACACCACTGAGAAAGCGTGGTACGAGTGGGAATGACCGAGAGAGGGTCTAATTGACATGTAATCGACTTAGTCGATTGGCCAATGTTTGATCGTATGTCGTGAATTGTTTGAATATCTGTGTTTAACCTTGAATTGCAGGTTGGAACTGAGGCTAAGGTAAGTCCTCTGACTCGTGTTGTGCTTAGGCAACCGGATGGCGTATTAGTTTATTAATCGAGTCTTAGTGGGTAGGACTCGCTGAGACGTGGTCTCATTGGTTATTGAATAACCATTTCAGGACCCTGAGGAAAAGCTGAGGAAGGAGAAGCTGAGGAAGGAGAAAGTATTTTGAAGTAGAAGATGATCCAGAGAGGGATCTTGAATATAACCCGGATGTGGATTGAGATCCCATCCCTTTTGTGCACCTTGTCTTAGTGTAGATAGGTGTGAGACTTTTATGCTGTAAATAATATTGTAATTATACCATGAGTGGTGATGTTAATGAAAGTGTGGTTGTGAATTTCAATATGAAAAATATGGCCTACTTTCCTATCCCATTGTTTTATTGTCTAGGGATTTATAACTGCTTCCGCATGTGCTTAATAAAAAGAAAGGGTCGGCGATACATAGTCCTGGGATATCGCATTCTAAAATCGACCAAGTAGAAGGATGTGCACGCATCCGAGGATCGGGGCGTGACATGTAAGAAGCTCGAAGTTTGCTTCCCTCCTACAAGTTTCGAGACCCTTTACTTTTTGACTGTCGAAACCCAAATTTGGGACCTTATCCATCCGGTGGACGCCAAAGTTGCGTCGGCGTCCACCGGACCGTACCCTTTGTTAAAAGAAATAGACGAACCAAGGGAGAATCGAGGGAGAGGAAGAAAATGGTGGAGCGGCGAGTGGGTTCTCCATGTTTTTCATTAAAATGGCAAGAAACCAATGTCGTCTTTCGCTCGGTTTGGACAGGGGGATTGCATGGAAAGTCTTGCCCTTCTCGTCGTCTTATCTCTGTCGTTCGGGTCTACTCCCTCCCTCATTTTGGTTCTGTTCTTATCACTCGAGTCTGCGAGAGGGGGCTAAGCCCAGATCCACCAACAACCGTAGCAGCAGCCCCTATCTATCCAAATCCCAAATAAATTTTCCACTTTTAAAATGTTTAGGGGCCGCGGAGTTCATTTGTTACTTTAAAGGCCATCGAGAAATGATGCGAGAGATGCCAAGTTCCGTACAGAATCACATCTTTTTGCAATAATAATAATAATAATAATAATAATAATAATATCGGACCTGAGCAGGTCATAAAACTGCTCAATGGAGATAAAGGCGGGAGAACCGCCCTGGGGTGAGAGACCTCGTACTTACCTCCCCGTCCTCTTGGTTAGTTGGAAAAATATAGACTAGGAATTTGGGGGTCCATAGGCAATGAAGGTAGATAACCAATCTTAGAAACACTGTGTCTGTGGAAAACACAAGCTACGACTGGACTGGCATGGGGTAACCAATCCCTGTCCTCGCCCGGCGTGATATGGAGTAGGCGAGAATCTTACGGCTGATTGACCATGCCTTCGGCACAGTTCAATAACCAACTGGGTCAAACAGTCCCCCGGTTATTGAACTATGCCGCAACTTTGGCGACGATTCATACACACACGCCCGTTCTCCTTTTTGGGAATGCTCTGCAGGTATTATCCTCATTATGATGCATCAATCAAGATTCGAGTCGCGAATCAGTTCATGTCATTTTGGACATTCGTAGTGGAGAGGAGACCCACCTTGTAGGCTTGACCGAAAATGGCGATGATACTAAGTTTTTTTTTTTTTTTTTTTTGAACGGAGGCAATGATACTAAGTTAAAAACAGGAATTTGCGAGGAAAACTTGATACCTTTTCACAAATCCTACTAGGGACCACCGGAAAAAGAAAAACAGAGAGGGAGAGAGAGAGGCACCCAAAATTAGCAGTTACCAAACACAAAAAGTAGGGGCAATTCCATAATTCCGGTGAGGGCGACATGCAGCAGAGGCGGGAAATTTAAAGGAGGACCGAATGGTCACCGACTCACCACTCGCCGCCGCCTCCTCCTCGTCCTCTGTCTCCCTCCCCTGTCTTCTTCCTCCCTTCCTCCGGAATAGCAGGTCCACAAGAACAATGGCGACCACCGCAGCCCCCACCCCCTCCGCCGCCTTCCTCTCCTCCAAATCTCTCCCCTTTCTCCCAAAGTTCTCTCCTTTCCCCTCCAAACCCACCGCCAGGCCCTCCCCTGCCGCCCTCCGCATCTCCAGTTCCCTCGGCCACGCCTCCAAAGCCGCCACCGCCGCCGCCGCTACCGCCCCAGTCACCGCACCCTCCTCCCCGGAGACCGAGGCCTTCGCCTCGCGATTCGGCCCCGACGAGCCCCGCATGGGCAGCGACGTCATCGTGGAGGCCCTGGAGCGGCAGGGGGTGACCAACGTCTTCGCCTACCCCGGCGGCGCCACCTTGGAGGTCCACCAGGCCCTCACTCGCTCTGCCATCATCAAGAACCTCCTCCCCCGCCACGAGCAGGGTGGCATTTTCGCCGCCGAGGGGTACGCGCGTGCCTCCGGCCGCCCCGGCGTCTGCATCACCACCTCTGGCCCTGGGGCCACCAACATCATCAGCGGCCTCGCCGACGCCATGCTCGACAGCATCCCCATTGTCGCCATCACCGGCCAGGTTCCGTCGATGACCCGTGCTTTGTTTGCTGCTGTTCTAGTCCCACATATCTGCACTGTTTTATTCGATAGCTTTAGTCCATTAGCTCGTGCCTTTGAGATCTGGACTTATTGGGTGCAAAGCTTTGAAACTACGGCTTTTCAGTTTCATTCATTGCCCACCGTCTTGACGAAAGAATTAAAAAGTCGATCTTTAGGTGCCGCGAAGAATGATTGGCACGGATGCGTTTCAAGAGACCCCTATTGTTGAGGTCACCCGGTCCATAACGAAGCACAACTATCCGGTTCTTGACGTGGAAGATATACCGATGATCATCAGCGAGGCGTTCTATCTAGCGACTTCAGGGAGGCCAGGTCCGGTTCTCATTGATATACCTAAGGATATACAACAGCAGCTTGTGGTTCCAAAGTGGGACATGCCTGTGAGGTTGCCAGGATACACGTCGAGGTTGCCTAAGCCGCCTCAGGAGGCGCTCCTGGAACAGATTGTGAGGTTGATCGCCGAATCAAAGAAGCCAGTCTTGTATGTGGGCGGTGGGTGTTTGAATTCGAGTGAGGAGTTGATCAGGTTTGTAGAACTTACAGGGATCCCTGTGGCGAGTACTTTGATGGGTCTAGGGTCGTTCCCGTGCACGGATGATTTGTCGCTTCATATGCTTGGGATGCATGGGACTGTATATGCAAACTATGCAGTGGACAAAAGTGATCTGTTGCTCGCCTTTGGAGTTCGGTTTGATGATCGTGTGACGGGCAAGCTGGAAGCTTTTGCTAGCCGAGCTAAGATCGTTCACATTGATATCGACTCGGCCGAGATCGGAAAGAACAAGCAACCTCACATATCTGTTTGTGGGGATATGAAATTGGCCCTGCAAGGGATTAACAGGTTGTTAGAAGGGACAGCATCAAAGCTTAAATTTGACTTTTCTGCTTGGCGGGTGGAGCTTGATGAGCAGAAACAGAAGTACCCATTAAGTTTCAAGACATTTGGGGATTGCATACCTCCTCAGTACGCGATTCAGGTTCTTGATGAGTTGACCGATGGAAACGCAATCATAAGTACAGGTGTCGGGCAGCATCAAATGTGGGCTGCACAGTTTTACAATTATAGGAGGCCTCGGCAGTGGTTGACATCCGGAGGATTAGGGGCTATGGGTTTTGGGTTGCCAGCTGCTATTGGAGCTGCTGTTGCAAAGCCTGATGCCATTGTCGTGGACATTGATGGAGATGGGAGCTTTATCATGAATGTCCAGGAGTTGGCTACTATCAGAGTGGAGAACCTTCCGGTTAAAATTCTTCTATTGAACAATCAATACCTGGGCATGGTTGTCCAATGGGAGGATCGCTTCTACAAGGCCAATAGGGCAGACTCTTACTTAGGAGATCCGTCGAGAGAGTCTGAGATATTCCCAGACGTGTTGAAGTTTGCTGAAGCTTGTGGAATACCTGGTGCTCGGGTGACCAAGAAAGCAGATGTTAGAGCTGCAATTCAGACAATGCTGGATACTCCTGGGCCATACCTGCTAGACGTGATTTTTCCCCATCAAGAGCACGTCTTGCCTATGATTCCAATTGGTGGGGCTTTTAAAGATGTGATAGTCGAGGGTGATGGACGATCAACATACTGATGTCCCGAATGATCTTGTATGTTGCTGCGGCCTTATCATGAGAGTTGTGGCACTTCCTTCCCTTTTAGTTTTTAACTCGTGCTAATGCATGGGAAGATCTTTAGTTGTTTCACTTGTAATGGCACAAAGTAGTTTGTAGTTAGGTCATATCAGAGCATGTGAAGGTTGATTTAGTTATCATCACTGGTTCACTGAGAAGGACAAATAAATTGTGGTTTAGTGATCGTGTTCCATTTTTTATGGTGAAAATCTCATAATACTATGTCTTGTTTATGTTGAATTTGTTCTGGTTTAAATCTTGTAGTTACAGCCTGGTACGGTAATGTTGAAGTGACGATTTCGTACCAAGATGAATGCCTTGTTAGTTGCAATCGGAGTCGGGTTACATGTTATTGGATGTTTTGTGTGTGGCATGAGGGCACTGCAGCTTCTTTAGTTTCCTTTTGAAAGTCGAGTCACTGCTTGCATTGCTTCCATCAGGGCTTTGCATTCTATTGATACTTCCATTGCCCTCTCCAAGGGTGATTAGTTTGCTCATCGAGAATGGACATCTTTACTTGGGTGCGTGAAATATCTACGTTTATGACAACCGAACGTGTTAAACCTTTAAACGGGTTGTTCTGGTGATGATTTACCTACTCCGACTCTCATGCTACTGATGTTCTGCAAGTGGTAGATTGATGGGCAAGTGTTCTTCCAATGCTTTTAATTCTCTCCATGTAATACTAGTTTGGAAAGTACACCATGTGTCATTCACTTTTTCAGGTATGGTAGCGCATGCTTTGTTCAATTACCGAGTTGATAAGCATCGGGACACAAGCTCAGGGTCCTTGCGCTTGCTGGGATCGCACGAGTGGGTTGTCCTTCACGGTTGGCGCGAGTGCAGGGTTTGAGCACTTTGAAGTAGGTCTGCTTCAAGATTTTGAGTTGAAGTTTCAGGGGTCGTCATTCTCGTTTTATATGCTAGGATGGAGAAGAGGCATGTACAATTCAGTCCATTGCCAATTGAATTCCAGTTTCGGAAATTAGTGCCATATGTCATTCCTCAACCGGAATGATCTCTTCTCATGTCTTGTTGCAAAAGGCGAGCGATCGAACAATAATATAGACAAAAGAAGAAAAATAAATTGAACACCGGATTTACGTAATTCGGTCATAAAAATCTACGTCTACGGGGAGATTAACAGCAAATTTCACTATAAATTAAGTAATACAAGGAGATTACATGAGTCAATCGAACACCCTCTCGGTGTTTCTCAAGTCCCAATTATACCCAATAACGCACGTAGTGTTTAGCCCCAAAATTCCTCAAAAAATAATTTCTCAATTTCACGAAAAAATTATACGCAAATCTTACGATTTAATTAGCTACAAACATTAAATCTTATTGGATGTAATTCACGAACAAGAACGACAAAAAAAATCTCTCCCAAGCACTCGACGACAAGATGGCGCTTCAAGACCAATTTTTCATGATTAAGCTTCTTTCTACCCACGGCCACAAGTCTATATATATATATATAAGTTAAACCCTTATTATTTTGCCAACTTCTCATAGAATTCTATTTCCTATCTTAAACGATTTTATCCAAAACATATCTCTATATATTTTAAACAAAATCCAAATCCAAGTGAAAATTGGATTTTCCTATTTCAGCAGCTAGACTCTCCAACTCAGATTCAAATTTGGGAAGTTGATCTTCGGATCTTCTTTGTTCGATTTGAAACGTCCGCAATATATCCAATTCGGAATATATAGAATCTCACATTTGGCTCAAACTTGAGACATATTTTAACAATCTCCACATTTGTTCGATATTTGAGCCAACTTGCAATCGCTTCGCCGAAATTCAAACTCTACTACTACTCTCTCATAGGCCCCGATAGGCTCAATCGCCACAAATATTATCCAAGTCTAAGCCTTGCTTGAATTTCACCATAACCAAGGACCTCATCAAAATACCAACTCCATATGCACCTTTAACTACTCTACAAGAATTTTCCGACACAACATCCTCAATCGTAGATAAAGTAAAACCATTGTTGCATCCATATGTACCTTATTAATTTCAGTAGTTATTGCAACCATTAGCTCTATAAGCTCCACCTCGCTACAAGCACTATCTGTATCGATTACTTTGCTAATACCCGTATACCTCAAGAGTTTATGGTCGCAACTTCACCTCAAGTTGAAGACCATTCAAATCCGTTTGAACATTACTACAAACATTTCTAGCCAGAAGTATCGGAAACTCATTAAGGGTAATTTCTCTACTGTTAACAAATAAATTTATATCTAGGCACCACAACCAATCGCCCCGCTCATCTTATGCATAATTATGGAATATGCACATTGCTCTCCAATTGAGCATACCATCACTCACTCCAAAATAACATGGACAACCAAAAATTTTAATAATAAAATAAATAGTAACATTACCTAACCACGCTTCTTCAGAAATCTGCCATTCAATAGTAGTTGATGGGGATCTATTCACCAGGCATCAATTAGGATTCTTCTTGCAACACTAGCACTAGAGATCATTTTTTCGAACCGTCCCTAGTAATATTCTACTAATCAATTATGCGAATTGTTGTGATTTACTGGCACTAAAGTGGTGCTTCACTATGCCCTCTTTCATGCATAATTTATTTGCCAACTCCGAGTAGAACTACATGCTATTGTCAATTCGCACATGCTTGATCGACTTACCAGTCTCTGTCTCGATCAAAGCTTTCAACCATGTGATCCTAATATTAGCATCAAACTTGTGCATTGACACAAACACCCAGGTCTTTCCTCAAGCAATCAAAAGACTCTTAAACAGATGCATCCGACATCTCCGTAGCAAAATTTGTCACTGTCTCACTTTGAAGTTTATACAAGCCTCCATGTTTGAATCATTTCATTATCACCAAGGCACCTTGAACAACTTTTAGAACTCCACCTTCTGAAGAATACTTGTAACTAGCTGAATTAAGTTATTTTTCAATTTTGGAACGTGTCTTACTCTAGTTAATATCCTCACGATGACATCATGCATTCTAATTTTAACATCACCAACACCTACAACATCACACTCAGCGTTGTTCCCTAACCAGATTTTACCAGTACCCGTGCACTGATAAGTGATAAACCAGTTTCCATTTGGTGTGACATGAAAAGAACAATCATAATCAATAATCCATCCATTAAACGATGAATAATCAATGACAGATAAGAAATAATCGACATTATTTGCTATAGCTGCAACATTATCTACAGAATTTACTATAATTTATTTACCCTTTTCATTCTTCAGCATAAGGCAATTTCTTCTAAAATGCCCCCTCTTGCCATAGCTCGAACAGACAACATCAACGGTCTTAGATTGACTATGCTTGTTCATATTAGTATTACTCTTACCCACACGTATTCTAGATCTTCCTTTATTTTCACCTACTAAAGCAGCAGATACAAGTTCGTCAGATTCTTTTCTATGAACATCCTCACTCAAAATTAAATCTCAAACCCCATCAAACGTCAAACTTGTTGACCTAAAGGAATTAGTAACAGTAGTATTCTAACTATCAAGCAATGAGGATAATAGAATCAAAGCATGTACCTCATCTTTAAAGTCAATTTTAACTGAACTCAATTGACTAACAATCACATTAAATTCATTGATATGATTTGCAACTGACGCACCTTTACTCATCTTCAAATTAAATAGACGTCGCATCAAATAGATCTCGTTGATCACAGAGGGTTTCTCGTACATATCTGATAAGGCTTGCATCAAATCAACAGTGGTCTTCTCCTTCAAGATGTTAAACGTGACGTAATGTGCCAAAGTCAGCCAAATAACACTTATAGCTCGTCTATCCAGCAAATCTCAATCAACTTGCTTCATCAACTCTGGTTTCTTCCCAAATAAGGGCAAGTGCAATTTTATCTAATAAAGATAATCTTTAATCTACATTTTCCAGAAACTAAAATAATTCACATCAAATTTGTCGATTCTCATTTTACTTCATCTGTTGCCATCAATTCACTTTAATTTAGCCAAACTTAGCTCTGATACCAATTGTTGCGAAAAGTGAGTGATCGAACAATAATATAAACAGAACAAGAAAAATAAATTGGACATCGAATTTACATGATTCAGTCGTAAAAACCTATGTTCATGGGGAGAGCATAATCGAATTTCACTATAGATCAATCAATACAAGAAGATTATACACTCGAGTCACTCAAACACTATATTGGTGTTTCCCAAGCCCCAATTATACCTAATAACGTACGCAGTGTTTAGTCCCGAAATTTCTCAAAAAATAATCTCTTAATCTCACGAAGGAATTATACGCAAATCTTACCACAAGATTTAATTGGCTATAAATACTAAATCTTCTTGGGTGTAATTCATGAACAAGAACAATAAAAAAATCTCTCTTAAGCACTCGACGACGAGATGGCGCTTCAAGACCAATTCTTCATGATCAACCTTCTTTTCATCAATGACCACAAGTCTATATATATATATAAGTGAAATTCTTATTTTTTTGTTAACTTCTCATAAGATTTTGTTTCCCATCTTAAACGATTTTATCCAAAATATATCTCTATATATTTTAAACAAAATCCAAATCCAAGTGAAAGTTGGACTTTTCTATTTCAGTGGCCAAACTCTCCAACACAGATTAAAATTTAGGAAGTTTATATTTGAATTTTCTTTACTCGATTTTGAATATCCTTAATATATCCATTTCTGAATATTTGAAATCTCGTATTTGGCTCAAACTCGAGACATATTTTAACATGTCTAACGATCTCTCCAAATAACTCGAGTAAGTGGTATTGAGTATTAACTCAAAAGACGATATGGAGGATCATATTCAAACACTCAAAAATAGAAATCTTTGCAAAGAAGATCAGACGCGCAAAAACATAAGAGAGTCACAAATGATTCCTACGATTGATAAATTGAGGATCGGAAGTCTGGATGAATTTGAGTAAAAGCCATTGTGAAGAATGATTTCTTTACTCTTCTGGACAAAATGAAGAAAGGAAGACAGCGGAAGAGGTGTGGAGAGTGGGATTTGAACCCACGCCCTTTCGGACCAAAACCTGAATCTGGCGCCTCAGACCAACTCGGCCATCTCACGGAACAAGAAGCCAGAAGACATAGTACTAGTAGTTAAACAAGTGACATTCTGCCAACCACTCCTGCTCCTGTTCGGTTTCCCGCTAATTTTTCCTCCCATCGCCATCCCCAATCTCTCCATCTCGCCGTCGTAGATTCTTCCCTCCCCTCTCGGATTCCGATGAACGGCCGGGAGGTGAGCCTAGTGACCTCCGCCACTCTCTTCGGGGCGCTCGCCTCCGCCGTCGCTCTCGGCTTCCTCTTCACCTTCGACCCCCTGAAGAAGACGAAGAACAAGAACAAGTACAGCAGCAGCAGCAGCAGCAGTAATCAGCACGAACGCTCCTCCTCTCCTCCTCCCCTCAGCAAGCCCTGTCCTTTCGATCCCTCCAAGCGCCATGGGTTACGTTCTTCACCACCTTCTTCCAAATTCCTCTTTTTTCCAGCTGTCTAGGGTTCCTGAGAGTCCCCTCTCTCTCCCCCTCTCTTTCTTGAATTCGTTGTTGTTGTTGTTCTTCTTCTTCCTCCTTAGGTACCTGTCTTGGGATGACTACTTCATGGCCATCGCCTTCCTGTCCGCCGAAAGATCCAAGGACCCCAACAGGCAGGTCATGCTTCGCATCTCTCGGCTTTGCTCTGACTGCCGTGTCCCTTCTCCGCTTTTGCCGATTTCGTTCTAATTTCAATAGCTAGTGTTGAATTCTTCTTGGTTGTTTGTGTCCATGCTGCAGGTTGGCGCGTGCTTGGTGAGTCAGAATGGGATTATACTTGGTTAGTCCGTCTACTATGTCATAAGCTTCCTGTCTTTTTGGTAGAATCACTCCGATTCTACTATGTCATAAGCTTCCCGTCTTTTTGGTAGAATCACTCCGATTCACTTAATATAGCTGATTCAATTAGAATTCCATCTGTTTCTGGAACAAAGTATAAATGTCGCCATACCAACATTGAGTGATTTACATGGTTGTGAGAAATGCACGACCTTCCTTTTTCACTGTCTAGTGTAAATTACGAAGAAGGATGTAACAGTATATGTGAGTGACATGTAAAGTTATTTGACTCGATTCTGTTCAATTCTCCCCCTGCTTTTCTACTTCATACTGTGGTATTGCATATATAGTTATGGATTCTTGGGAACTCTGTTCTGGCTTTGTGCATAACCAGCATCTCTGATAGGATAGCCCCAGAAAACTGTTGCCACGAGTTCCTCACGACTGTCCTCCGACAGGGATTGGCTACAATGGATTTCCCAGAGGTTGTTCTGATGACAAGCTTCCTTGGGCCAAGGTATCTGCATGAAACAAAGAATTTCTCTGATATTGTCAATGTATGAATGGTCTCAATCTGTCCCCTCCTTTATTATGCCCTCTTTTTCCTCACAGAAATCCAAATCTGGAGATCCTTTGGAGACAAAATACCCGTAAGTGTTGGGCAGTTCTCCTCCTACCTTCACTTGTCTACTTATATTGACAGCGATTCTCAAGGGCGGATCATGTGCTAAATATAGTTTTCTGCCCAAATGTTGAATAAACAGAAACGATTATCCAGCTCAAAACTTGTGCTTGATCAGACCTTTGACCAGGAGTTATCCAACACCCTTCTGATGACTTTGTAGACATGTCTTGGTTTTCACTACGACCCTCTTTGTCATCTTTTGTAGATATGTGTGTCATGCTGAGGTCAATGCTATCCTCAACACAAACCACGCTTCTGCTGCTGGACAGGTTATCACATTTTCTGAATTATTGTAATGTTATGTGTGGGCAATTATTCTCAGGAAGATTGATCAACTAGAACTTCCATATTTTTCTTTTACAATCCTTGTGACCATGTCTGAAATTTTGTGCTGAAAATGGCTAAGGTGGTTTTTGACTGTTGACTTGTAGAAGCTTTATGTGACGATGTTTCCTTGCAATGAATGTGCAAAGATTATTATTCAGGTAATTACCATATTCAAGCTAGTACGTCTCACTGTAATGTTCCTCAACTTTTTATCTTACTTCTGAAGAAAGTTTATTGGTGCCAAATTAGTGTTAGACCGTAGCCGTATTTCATGCTCTTCACATGCAGCTTTGATGTCAGAAGCTACAGTAGAATGTCCAATGATAATCTCTTTTAGGGTGACAAATTGGACAAGGTTTTGCTCGGATTCAATTTGCTTTCTGGGAGCTAAATGCTCCTCTTTTAGGCTAAATGATTTCTTGAAAGGTTTTTGAAGTAGCCCGACCTATGTAATCAACCTTCCTTTTAATGAGAGCAGACTTCTTGCATATGAATCTATCATTAGCAATTTCCCATCCCTGGCCTTCTAGGAGATTTTGGGATATCTGAAAGTGAAGTTCCATGGATCTTTTCCAATGTTGCAGTCAGGAGTTTCTGAAGTTATATATTTCGTGGAGAAGAGGCTCAACAATTCACAGGTCGAATATATTGCATCTCACAAACTTCTGTCAATGGCTGGTGTGAGAGTAAGCCTCCTTGGAAACCTTGTTTATTTTCCTTTTCCTCCACTTATAGTTTGCTTTCATTGTGATTTAACTGATACTCGATCTCATGGAGGAGCGCTAGTGGTGTTAGAGGGCTCGTGGGGCAAATTGCTTGGCTTTCATGTTAAATACCCACCATAGCCATACACATCCACACCTCTGAATGGATCAATAATGCAGATGATTATTTTCTACTTAATGTTCGTCAAATCTTGAGCAATGACTTTGGTTATTTCAATATATCGTGTTGACCAAATATATTTTGCCATCTTCTCTTTACTGCAGGTAAGAAAACATAGGCCACAAAAGGAACAAATTTTGATCAATTTTGAGGAGGCCATCGTGTAGCATTACCCTACATCTGCTAATTAATTTTCATAATTTGTTTGGTGTGCCAGTATTTCAGTAATTGTACCGCTTCATTGCAATACATATGGCTTATGCATGCAATATGGTCAAATTTTCGGCCCTTTCGTCATCTTCATTCTGGATCCTGATTTATATTGAGATGAAGTTAAAAGGGTTTTGTTTTCTTCTATCAAGTTTCTGGTAGAAATGAAGTGTTTCAGTTAAAAGGCTTCGCTCCTATTCTATTGAAGGGTGGCAGGTCCTTTCCTATTATCCGAATATGGAATTGGGCTGCAATAGGTGCATGCAAGAATATTCATCTACATAACTTGGAAGAAGTCTAACATCAAAAATACAAACGGTTTTGATCCGTTGATGCAATTTAAGAAGAACAAGTATGTTTGTTTGTTCTGAGAATACCTCTTCCATGTGTTTCACGAATGAAATCTAGATAGCTTTGTTTGCACTAAAGCCAACTGGTTCTGAGGGAGTGCATCTCTGCTGCTACAAGCAATGGAAAAGCGCCCGCAACATGTTTCAGGTAAGAATATTTGACAGCCTGCTTTGTTCTAAAGCCAACTTCTCCTAAGGGAGTGTTATCATTTTCCATCGCTCTCTGATGACGCACTACCCAACAACAGGTAAACGCAGATGGCAATAATTCACGACCAAAGTTCGTTAGATACAACCGGGGTGAAGTACTAGATTGATCAGTCTAGATATCATTGGATGCGCGTAATTAGCAATTCTCTTTGGCTAACACTGCAAGCGAGCTCTTCTGGGAAAAGCTCATTAGCACCCTTTGTTCCGAAAATAATCCCGTTCTATAAGCAAAGTGCCGATGATGTAGCTTGCCTTCATTGTGTTTTGGTGGTTTGAAGTTTGGAAAGGAGACCGAAGGAAATGAAGGGAAACCAAACGATACGAAAGTTGTAATGTCCCTCCCTTATTTATATGGACATCAAAGAGGGTCGATAAAAGAGTTAATTGACAATCTTAAATCTTGTCCTACCTTATCATTCATCTTATCTATTTATCATTAAGGGCAATTTTCAAATCGGTAAGAGAATGAGGACGATTGCCATCGAGAACGTCGTCATCCAAATGATGACTGTTTTGACCAAATTAGGAGAGATGCTATGCATACATCTCGGCATTCGATAAAATAAGATGTTTGCTCGTTCAATACCTTCCCAATATATTCACTAACTTGAACCATTTACAATAATTCAAAAGTAATGTAAATGACGATAAAAATGAGCACGAGAGTAAGGATGCTCAAAATTATTAATGACATGGTATAAGATTTGAGATGGTGACAAGAAACATCATATTGAATATAAACCCAATCGATAGATGAATAATTAAAGGAGGAAATTGGATAGACTTATCATGCAAATGCCAATTCAATATTCAATAATTTTATGCTCTACCAATTCAGTTCCTTAAACCTTTGAGTAAAATTCTAACACGGTCTTTCTGATCAATTTTCTTCTAATTCATCAATGCGACATTCAATTATCATCAACAGTCTTATATGATATAATGTCATATCACTGATTTCTAGGAAAAATTGGCCGGAAGGACCGTGTCTAGGACTAAATTAGCATAACATTAAAATGCTGAGCACTAAATTGGCTAGGACTGGCTGCATAAATTTTCAGGTGATCAGCCACCCTTTGGTAATATTTCTCGGGATCAAAGGAGCAGTTTTGGTCTTGTGTTTCCTTGCTCCTCATTGACTCGCGTCGCCTCTCTCTCTCTCTCTTCTCTCAATTCTGTAGCGCGCATCCGGCGGCGAGGGGGCGGGCCCTCCGGCGGCCATGGAAGGCAGCTCCAGCCACCTCTCCCCTCCGAATCCGACGGCGTCCAAGCTCCTCTCCAACCTCCCCTCCCGCGGCCTCTTCTCCTCCACCGTCCTCTCCTCCAATCCGGTGATCCCTTCCTCTCTCTCTCTCTCTCTCTCTCTCTCTCTCTTCACTGACCGTCTATTGTTTTCGCCGGAACCCTAGTCTTTCGGTTCAACCCTCGTGTTTTTTCCCGCGCTGCTAGCTCCCTTTGCGATCAAGTCGGTGTTTTGAGAAGTTCCGGTAGAGCGGAATCTTTCATCCGGCATTTTAGCTTTACTGGAATTTTTACTGCCTGCGGACTGGACCCGTTTCGATGCTTGTTTCCGACTCCCGGGGAAGGGAGTTGGGTACTGGGCATTGCTCCAGTAGACCCCTCAAATTTGTTCTTCTTTCGTGACTTGCGTTCTCGTGCACTGCGTGCGTTGGGGGATTTCGGTGGGATGGAATTTCGATTCCAAATTGGGATTTTGGTGGAAGGGGATTTTGCGTTCTTTTTATTGCGCTTGCTTGCTAGAAAACGGTGCTTTGGGAGTTCTCCAGGTCTATGTTAGGCGCATTTGACCCGGAAGTGATCCTTGGCTTTAAAGGTTTAATTATCGTGATAGTCTCGAATCTGAGCATGTTTTGCATCCCGGTTAATTGTTCCTGAAAGTGTCTTCCCCCGAGTAAAGATGATTTCTTTCGCCCATCCAGGTTGATTTGCCCTCTCCCCGAGCATCCAGGGAATAATTGGTTTGTCTTTGAACTGAAATTTCGAGAATTTTTTGTGCAGGGTGGGATGCGAGTTTACGTTTGTGAGCATGACACTTCACCACCAGGTTTTCACCTGACTTCCGCATATTCTTAGATTTCTGCTAGCGTTCATCAGGTAGTTGATTGTTTGGAAAAGGGGGGAAAGAAAAGAGAAGATAGTGTCTTGTTCAATCTTATTAGAAGCTCTACTGAAAACTTAGTGGGCTGTACTCTTTGCATTACCAACACTTATACTTAGATATGGAGCATCATGGTTGCTACAGCTACTAATGTTTGTGTTTGATGCTTTTCTTTAATAGTGAAATTCAAAGAAAATATTTCCTTCTGGAATTTTGGTGGGTTGTACTCTGTCCACTTCCAATGCTTGTTTCATGATCCTAGTAATTGTGTAGTGTAGATTCCGCTGCTCTCTTATCATGCATACTGATGTTCATCTTCCAAGAAATGGAGAGGAGGGGAAAACTTAGGTGAATTTGCTAATGGCCTCGTTTACTATGTAACGGCATCTGTTTGTGTTCACTCATGTTTACTATTACATGTCATCCATCCAGTTGTTGTCAAAGCACTTAATTAGCTCTGGAATGTAAGGAACTGACCTCCCTTTCACATACAGAGGGGCAAGTAATAAAGACAAACCAACAAAATATACTGATAAGAGCACTCACGATCAGGAAACAGAGGGGAGAGCCTAGCTCGAGGACTGCAAAGGGTGTGGCAATAGCTGAAGGTTCTAGGAAGAGGTATTCAATATTCAATTGTCAGATATGTGGCTTTGCTTGCATTTGTAGCAACTGTAAACAGTCTGATTAGTGATGGGTTTCAAATTTACTTTAAAACAACTATTTTCTAGGGACCAGATTTTTACCAGTTATCTTTCTTCTTGTTTCATGATTATGGGGGCAATCATTTTGCTTTTGCAGAGCATCTGAGAGACTTTTGGACAGTGGGACGTCATCTAAGAGACCTGCTGGTCAAGCTGGTTCTCGACAAGGTAAGACATTGCCTTTTTCATCTTTTATGGTTGTCGTACAATTTGCGCACCATATTCTTTACAACCAAAAATGTGAGAGAAATTTATTCACTGATTGGATGAGAATGGATGAAGGGCATCTATTTCTTCTTACGCTTGCAGTGATTTCCTTATCTTTGTTTGAAATGAGAAAATCTTTCATGGTTTGATTTTTTGCATAATAATGGCAAAACTTTTCATTGATCATATCAATATATTGTCATTGAAGGGTTTTCTTCTAAGTTATGGTGTTGGTTAGGGGTGAGCATGGTTCTAGGATAGAATCCGGAACCCGATAACCGAACCGGTGGAACCTAGAGGTTCTAGATTTCAAGGTATGCAGAGTAGGTTCCAAGTTCTTAGTTGGAGGAACCTAGAACTTGGAACCCGAAACCTATAACCTACAACCTAGAATAAGTTTTAATTTTTTTCTTGATCCATGTCTCTATGCGATCTTTCGATATTCTATGTTGTTTAAAGATGAGTGTATAATCTAAAAACACTAGTTCAAGTTTCCATTTTACGACTAAAATTTTTACTTTATTAATGTTTATATTTTTCATATATTTAAATATAAATTATGATTAGTAAATTGTAATCATTCATATAATAATAAAAGTGGGACCTAGGTAGATTTTGGAACCTATGATATGATAAGTTCCTAGTTCTAAGGTAAGAAAGGTAGGTTTCAAGTTCCAAAAAATGAGGAATCTGCTTCAATGGATAGGTTCCAATTGGAACTTGTACAGAACTTAGAATCGCTCATTCTTATTTCTATCTAGTTGAATTCCTTCTATTGATAGTTTTCTTCATTTTGTATTTTGTTTTATGAACGACAAACTTGTTTATTATTATTGTGTTCATTTTTGTTTTGTTTTGTTTAACTAAAAAAAAAAAAACTATTGGATCCTGGAACCTACGTTGGAACCTGTGACAAGGTAGGTTTCAAGTACTAGGTTCCGATAGGTAGGTTTTAAGTTTCAAAAAATGAAAAGCTAGTATTTAAAGATAGGTTTCAGGTTCTAGGCGGAACCTGGAATTGCTCACCCTTAGTGTTGGTGTTGGTGTTGTTGGTGTTGGCTATTTTATAGTCTTATTTGAGGTTATTGAAGAAGTGGCCTTTTCTAGCAATTGTAGGGATTAACTGGTATATGCAATATTCTTCTTATATTGACCATATGATCGCTATAAACGACAATTTATGGACATCTACAACTGGATATATTATGTCCCCGTTTGATTCAAATTTAGGTAAATGTCTTTGGGAAAATGCAAGTACTTTTGTGTTGAAGCAGTTTTTCGAAATGCAAATAGTGTTTGGTAAATAAATTTTAAAGTACATTGTAAAATAAATTTGACTTAAATATCATTTGGTAAAAACTAAATTTTACAAAGGACTTTTGCTAAAAAAAAATTTAAAAAATGAAATATTTTTATTTTTGTCTAGCCACTAGCGGCCATTCCGGCCATCCTCCGGTGGCCAAATTTGATCGCCGAACAATCTCGCCTGAGGTCATTGGACCTCAGACAATGCCTAGTCCCGTGACCTACCTAGGCGATCGTCGCTTAAGTCATAACCTTGGGTGACACTTGGGTTTCCAGCAACCTCAGGCGATTGCCGCCTGGGTCGTATGAACCGAGACAACCACTGCCTAGGTCACAAACCCTAGGCGTTGCTTGAGGTCCGGGGACCTCAGGTGGTCGCCAGTGGTCATGACCCCAGGCAGCAGTCGCTAGGGTTAGGCGACCCCTTGGCTGGCGGTGGTTGGCCTCCATTCGTTTCTCCAAAAAATATGAATAGTACCCTTGAACAGTAACAAGATGTATTTTGAAAATGCAACTTCTCAAAGGACCTCTGGAGTTGTTTTGGCTTAAAGGCCCTTAAAGCCATTTGGAGATGCAATTACATTTTGCCGAAGTTCTCCAAAAAATTGAACCAAACATGTTTGCATTTGGCCAAATCCCTTTAGAGCCCAAAAGTCCTCTCCAAATGTTGAACTAAACGGAGCCTATTTATATTCTATCTTGTCTTGCAAAAGTAGCTTCTATTTTCATTCCTTTTTTTTTTTCTTGGAAAGGGGGGAGGGGAAGGCGTGGTGGGGGGCAGGGATGAGAAATTTAGCATATTGATTCTGGAGAGAGAGGGAGCACTGAGATGAAGAACTGATAAAGAAGGAAATTTATTTTCCCTATACATCTTAGTCACTTTTAATAAGTATTGCCGTTTGGCTGGTTCATAGTTTTAAAAGGATCTGAATTGCAGAGGGTTCAAGCAATCATTTACTGGACAGGGACTTGCACAGTTTGACTGTGGAGAGGCTTCGTGCGCTTCTGAAGGAAAGGGGTCTTTCTACCAAAGGCAAGAAGGTGAGCATAGCCTTGATTTATTCGAGGTCTCCTCATTAATACACCTTTGAGTTGGCAGCTTAATTTGACTGATTGTCTCATTTTATTTATTGGACCGATCTTTCCATCCTTTGTCATGGTTGTGCATTTGTTACTGGTATTACGAATTCATCTGCATATACTGATAATTTTTCTTCACATGTCCAGGATGACTTGATCACGCGCTTAAAGGTGCAATTGGCTAAGGATCCCGTGGAGAAAGGTCGAGTAAAGCGCCCTTATTGTACCGAACTTATAGAAAGGATGAGAAGGTTAAGTGGTTGTCATAGTGGATTGGAATATTGTAGGGGGCGGGACGGTGGGGAACCAAACTCACACTGACTTGAAGGGAGAGAGAGAGTTACTAGTTGGTGTGTTGAGCTATACAGTTTGATTAATTGTGTTCTTGATGGGTCTGTGCTGAACGTTCTAAATTTGTTTTTTGGGGAATGTGGGTTTTCTTAAAACTTGGCATCATGAGTTGGATCATCATAGCAAATGAAACTCGGGATATATGGAGACGAGCATGGGCCTGAAAAGCCTGATTGCCCAATGGGGTCAGTCCGATTGCCGATATTGGCGAAAACACGTGTCAAGCTATCCTATCAGGGGCGGTTGGGGATTGCTAGTTGATCGCAGCCGCTATGGAGACAGACAGATATGTGGTTTGTGATGGGCGGTGGTGGGGTGATAGGGATCTAACCTCTTCTTTTCAAGGTCGATAATGGGATAGGGACGGGCACCAGCAGCCGCGCCGCTAATGGAGTGACCGTGATTGAATTGAGTGGGATGGGGGAATGGCGGGGCTTGGCGGTGAGACTGCTTTTTGTGGTCCTAGGTCGTACGAGGACCTTACGCAGATTTGGAAGATCGACCCCTTTCTTTCCTCTCTTTCGCTGCGGCTTCCCCTTCGTTTTGCACGCGACGCATAGGGTAAAAACCCAACGAAAAGAACAGGAGAATGACAAGGACGATGGCGATGGATGATATGACCATACCCATTGACTTCAACATCAAAATCACATCGAGAATCAGAATATACCAATGAATGCTCAGAGAGAGAGAGAGAGAGAGAGATTCAAGTTAAAAGTAGCCGCGATTCAAGGACGAACAACGCAAAGATTCAGACCTTAGAATATGAAAGAGCAAGTTAAGGCAGACGTATGCATATTTCCAAACGTGGGATTTCCTCGTAATACGTTTATTAAGCTTCGTCGGGCCGCTGGCTTTCCAGCCTCTTCCGCCACTTCTTATCCACGACCGACGCAACAAAAGATAATTAAGTCACGACCAAGCAGATCCGCCATCGCCATTACCAAATGTCCAGACACCCCTGATTAAGGGTGGAGGAGTAAGGAGGAAGGTCCCCCGTTCGGACGCAAAGGGAAACGTGATTTCAACTCTTAACGTGCTCTAAATCGACGCCATAAATTGAGAGGAAAAGCGATCGACCCATCAACGGCAGCGGCAGCACTTGGCTCCAGGAGAATCTTGCCTCTTGTCTCTTTTAAAGACTAGTTTTCCTTACGGAAATGAGACGTCCACGTCGTGTGTGTCCTTCGGATTTCTGTCCTTCGAGTGCTTTTGGCCTAACCTTTTCTCCGAGCCGCTTCGTTTTAGTCACGCAACAATGCAAATTATTCCAGCCGTTTTGGACACATGAACACAAGGCGAGCCCACTTCCCTTTATTTCTTTGTCATATTGCATTCGGATGTAATGCAACACATACTGACCATAGGTCCCCTATCATTTCGGTACGTTAAAATGGCTACACAAGTGAAGGATCTCCTCCTCTTTTTTCTTCTTCTAATCATGCCGACAATGTATCCCCCTTGTTAATTGCTGGGTCCGGTTTTTGCACGAACTGATGGTACCACCTTTCGGTCACGTGAATTCATCTTATAAGGCGGTAAAAGCAAAGCGTCTTTCCATTATTGCAAGGCAGAATGATGATTTCTCTTGTTCGGGAAAACCTTTTCGACTGGAAGGGGCAGCCACGTGTCGCCTTATCAACAAGAGAAAAAGCCTGTTAAGATCACTAAAAGCGGTAGGCTGCATAAAGACACTTTCGAAATCTCGAAATGGTGTCTCAAAAAGTGACCCCTTCTGATTGGGAGCATTTGCATTTCCGAAGTATAATCGACGAGCCTTGAAAATTGAAAAGTGTGTTCTTATACAACAACTCACAGTGAAATCTTTAATATTGCTAGAAATGATTAGGAAAATAACTCTCCTATAAATTATTGTACAATAATTTAAATATCTCATTACTTTGATAGTCAATTTTTGAGATCTACAAATAATTCATGTGCTCTTTATAAGTGAACATATTAAAAATTATACATGCCATCTCTGTGCAACATATTTATTCTTATCTAACATTAACATCATATTCCATGGGAGGGAATTAAATTACTCCCTCCAAAGAGAAGGAATGCATTTCACATGTTCTACTAATCCCTGGTCCCCCGTCACATGCGAATACACAACCCTATTCTCTCTATTAAAGAATCACCAAACCTCACTTGATAAGAACGCCATGGATCGATCTGGAGTTAGACGATGGGGACACCGAGCTCATTGACTTTCCACGTGCATCGATCTGATCAAACGTTTGATTCTGTCCACCTTCCATTGTGTCCAACGTGGGAGGAAAGAGAAGAAGAAGGATACAACTCAATGATGCCTCCGTTCCCTTTCGCAATGGGCAAGCAAATTGCGCCCGGCGTCTGAGCAGAGCGGACGCCCGCCTTCAACGGCGGAACCCTCTTGTAAGCTACCGGCTCAGTCAACGCACCGACCCCGTTTCGTTCGTCCTCGTTACGTGCACGTTCGAGAGTCCCCTCGTGAGTCTACACCGTCGACATCGACTCGGCTCCAATAAGTGCCGACAGGCGACAGGGACTGACCTCGGAATCATCAAGTGGGGCATCGGGTTGTGCTCAATCTCCTCAAATCTCCTCCTCCTCCTCTCTCTCTCTCTCTCTCTCTCCAAATCAAGTAACTTGTATAGATAGGAATATATTCGTATACATGCTCCTTCAAGTCTAGAAACAACAATGCCAAACTAGCACTCTATATTAAAGTTAAGATGATCTATGATTGTCTTGTCACTCATGTACAAAAGGGTTCATAATATATAGTGATCAGATCTTCTGCAACATCTAATAAAGAACTACGTAATGATTAAACTTTACCATGTGCAATAAACAGAATAAATGAGAGACTAAATGATAGAGAAAATTGCATATAATAATTATAGTGGTTTAGCTTATGATAAAACTACGTCCATTATTTTACATTCGACTAGATTTTATTAATGAATCAATTAGAGGTTACTACAACTGAGTACCTTCAACTCGAATAAGTGTCATCCAAACTTCTTACAAGTTAAGCTCATGAAGAAGAGTATAAAAGACTCTTTGAACTTTGGAGTTTATAAGCTACCAATGTCTTATTCCCTTTAGCATCATGATATCCTTTTATACTCCTCATTTTCCAAAATAACCATTGGACATAAATTTTGAGGATCATTCATCTAATCCACCCGTTGGACATGGATGATTCAGGATGATCCAATTGCTTCTAAGTTGTTAAGAATAGAGTCTCCATTTATTATGTTGCCCATACAACGGAGATAAAATTTCCATAAGTTGATTACTTCATTTGGAAAGTATATCTCGTCTCCAGTGATTGTCACATGGATTACGAATCTTCAACAAAGAAAGATTATGTGGATGTTCATCCTTCTTGGACATCAATAAGTATAGAAAGAAATCCAGGCCACTTTCCTAGCCATTGCACTTCACATAATCTAAACTTATTGCGAAAATTTGAGATATTTCCATAATGTCTGATGATGTATATTGTCTTAACAGTCCTCATACAAATTATATTGTCGTCTTTGATTATCATGACTTCATCATAGACAACCAAAACTTCTTGATAAGTTTCTGAGTTTGATTCTTTGACTCTAATGAGTAAAGTTTGATAATACGTATCAAAGTTTTTACTTGAAAAAACACTTATGAAAATATTTTATCGATCTTCAAAATCATTTAGAGAAATTTTCTCAACACTTTTCAATGAAACAATCTCACCTATATAAAGATCTCATTGTCTATCATATATAAATTTGCTGTTTTCTACTAGACAAAGCTATATGTTTATGTATGTCGGCTAGGCGTGCAGTTAGCCTTTTCTTGCCGATAATAGACATATAGATCAGGACGCAACCACATATATGCATGTGATGATATATGCGTGGTCGCGTTTCACCAGGCCTGATTGTTTCGAACCCTTTGTGTTGTTTTTGATTTCATGGATACATGTGAATACTCACGAACATGATTGCCGAGAAAATATAATGCCTATCTTCTCCATAATTGCCTCTACCTTTAATGGAACTGCGCAATTGCAAAAGATGTTTCTGGCCCCACGTTTTCCTCTTTACTTTTGTCTTGGGCAAGCGCTGTGATTTAGGACTGTACTCACCGCCGCAAAACATGCGTGGCAATCGATTCATCTTTCTTACAACTCCGCAGGCTGTCCCGTCCTTTTTGAAGCTCGAGAACCACGTGAACCTCACGTTTTAATTCTCCTTTCTTCCTTTTTATTGCTCGTGTGCTGATCAACTCAAAAGACCTTGGCAGCGTGCCTCGCATTGTCCGCGGACGCCACTCCAGGTCCGCCCAACATCGCCGTCTATCGTTTGACCCCCCCATAATCTCACCAATAATTATCACTTCTTTGTAGAAATTGAGTATGATGACTTTAACCCTCCTTTTTTAGTCCTCTCTCTTTCTCTCTATTCTGCCATTCAACTCTCTCTTTCTCTCTCTATAGAAGATATACACGCATCTCCATCGCCTTGCATCACTCAACCACGAGAAGAAGTAGGTGCCTATATATACACCAGCTCTTAGGTTTTTCTTCTCCCGAGTCTCACCCTGCATATCAACTTTAATCTCCCACACCATGTCTGTTTTCCTGTTTTTAGGGTTTTCTGTGATCTTGCACGCCTTCCTCTCCCTCATTCACCAATGCATCAACAAGAAAACACCATCCTACGCTTCTCATCGTATCAGCCACGGCCCTCCTTCTCATCCCATCATAGGATGTCTCCTCTCTTTCTACCGGAACCGTTCCCGCCTTCTCGACTGGTACACCGACCTCCTCTCCCAATCCCCTACCCAGACCATTGTCATTCACCGGCTCGGCGCGTGCCGCACCGTCGTCACTGCCAACCCTGACAACGTCGAGCACGTCCTCAAGAACAACTTCCACAACTACCCCAAGGGCGTCCCCTTCACCTGCATCCTCGGCGACTTCCTCGGCTGTGGCATCTTCAACGTCGACGGTCCTCTCTGGAGCACCCAGCGCAAGCTCGCCAGCCACGAGTTCAGCACCCATTCATTGAGGGACTTCGTCGTGCGGACGCTTGAAGCTGAGGTCGAGAACCGGCTCTTGCCGCTTCTCCAAGACTATGCCGATACTGATCGAACCTTGGACCTTCAAGACTTGCTCAGGAGGTTCGCTTTCGACACCGTGTGCCAAGTTTCTTTAGGCACCGACCCGGATTGCCTCGACCTCTCGCGCCCGCTGCCTCCTCTAGTGACTGCCTTCGAAAACGCGTCAAGGATATGCGCAATGCGGGGCACCTCCCCAGTTTATCTGGTCTGGAAGATCAAGAGGGTGTTGAACATCGGGTCCGAAAATAAGCTTGCCGAAGCTGTGAAGCTCGTGCATGATGATATACTTGATATAATCCGGAGCAGGAAGAAGAAGCTGCTCCAAGAGAATGATGATCAGCAGATTAAATATGACGGCGACCTCTTGTCCCGGTTTCTTGCGGCCGGGCACAGTGAAGAGATGGTGCGGGACATGGCGATAAGCTTCGTCATGGCCGGAAGAGACACCACATCGGCGGCGATGACGTGGCTCTTCTGGCTGCTTGCTCAGAACTCGAATGCTGAGGAAGCGATCGTGAGCGAAGTCGACTCGATTCTTGACCGGAGCTATAACAAGTGCTTAGATTTCAAAGCCTTGAAGGAGATGAGGTTCCTGAAGGCATGCCTTTGTGAATCGATGCGGCTGTACCCGCCAGTTGCGTGGGACTCGAAGCATGCCGCAGTGGACGACGTGTTGCCGGACGGGACCCTGGTGAAGAAGGGCGATAGAGTGACATACTTTCCCTACGGGATGGGAAGGATGAAGGAACTGTGGGGGGAAGACAGGCTCGAGTTCAAACCGGACCGGTGGCTGGTGGAACCGGGAATGGATGGTGGCGCCGAGGGGGAGTTGAGAGCGGTGAGTCCATACAAATACCCGGTGTTTCAGGCCGGTCCGAGGGTGTGCCTCGGGAAGGAGATGGCCTTCATCCAGATGAAATACGTCGTGGCGTCGATCTTGCAGAGGTTCGAGATCAGACCGGTACTCGAGAACCGGCCGGTTTTCGTGCCACTGTTGACCGCCCACATGGCGGGGGGGCTGAAGGTCGTGGTCAAAAAAAGGAAGGTACTGGGAAGCTGCTGAGTTGTTGCGACGAAAGGAGTTGGAGAATACTACATAAGATAGGGGCGGTGGCGGGGCGAATGCTTATCGTTTTTGTAGTTTTGCAGGCTTAATTGATTCAATGGAAAGATTATAAAAGCCTTCTCATATCTTCCCCTCATCCCTTCGGTATATGTATATCTACGCAATAACATAACTAGTGAGAAAGACGGGACAGACATAAATTAATGGAGAATAAGGATTATTAGATTGTGGATGTTAATGGTTTGGTTCGTATTTTCATGATATCAGAACCGTGGACCGACTTGAAACAAAAATGCAGTTCGGTATGATGTCGGAGCATTCCTAGAAGACGTTGATTTTGCAAAAGAGTCGTCGATTGCATTGTTATTAATCATGAACTAAGTTGCCGATCTACAAGGCAACTATTGATCTCCAATCTACTTCAATCATTTAGGGTCTGGAGGGTAATCGAACAAGTAAATCTTGGAGACATGCGACGAATGTTTATTTCTTATATCTTTAAGGTCTAGTAAATATCATTTAAGTTTCCAGAGTCCTTTAATTGTTGTTATTTTCTAGTAAAACTAGTTTGTCTTCTCTATGAGTTGTTTTGTCTTTCCAATGAGTCTTGGTAATTACTCATGCTTGGAGGGTTGTTCCAAGCTCATCTATATAAGCATGCTATGATGAATAAGAAGGTAGACTTATTTTGATTCATAACTTAATTAGTCTTTGGCTCGAGAACAAGAAAGATTTCTTGTTTTGCTCCTATCTTTTAGGTGAATTCTTACAAGTGGTGGGTGATCTATTTATTTAAGTTCTCGCTTTTTTTCAGCGTTAGGTTGGGGTCAAGTTTCTAGCTTTCCCATGTTTATTTTTCCCTGCGCTATTTCAAGCATCTGCCCCCAATTGAGCATCAAGGTATTCCAAGCCTAATCTACTACATTTGATTTCACTATATATGTTCATTGGGAGCTAATTTCAAATGTATTGGACAAAGAAATTTAGCAACAAACTAAACAGACAAAATTGCATAGGAAGTTCAATTCACCAAAACTTTAACTGTGGAAGACATTCAATCAAATTAAGTCTAATACAATAGCTTAGCGTGGTAGTACAATTGCCTGCAAAGATATACAAACATATTGGAATGATGAATGACCAAAGATCTCCCCATCTTTTCATCTAACAAAACCAATATTTTCCAGACATTCAATCATATTCAAGCAATCCCCATCATGGCTAAAAGACCATATTAGCTAAATTTCTTGACCAATTAATTATTGATATCGGAAAATTTCCATGAGGAAAACATCAACATATACTTTCCCATTGATGCTCTTGTTTGCTAGGTACTGTATTTATGTTACGAACAGTAATTGTACAACTCTACTTACAATTTTCGTCCTCCACTCTAAAGAATGAAAGCATCCAACAGTGCAATTATTCGATAGTGAAGCTATAGGGAGAATGATTAAACTTGCTTGTTGATCTCTTACATCGGTAATGCTTTCTCTATGGTGAGACCTCATTTTTGTCAATTTTTTTTTTTTTTATTGAAACTTTAAATAATCTCTTTTGATGAATTATAGTGCTTTTTTAGGATTCTTGGGGATGCAGGTGAGAAGGAAGGGAGGAAAAAAAGTACCCAAACCGAAGCATGAAACTACCTGAATTCCTTTACTAATTACCCGAATCAAAAGGACATTAAATTTTGGGTTTGGTTCAATTCGGGTATATTTGACATCCCTAGTGTTGATTGCTAGGAATCCAGAGCCATTTCGATGGACAATTGGGATTTATCTTTTGAGGGAGACGCGATATTGATCAGTTGGACATGTAGACTAGTAGCTTCATGATGTAGCTATCCTAATGTACTAGTAGGACATGTGGACGATGGAAGCCATGGCCGAAACGTAAAGAAGGAAATGATTTGATATTCAAAAGCGCATGTGCACAATATGCCTAAAGATTCACCTAATTGCGGCTGGCACGATGTCGACCCCCCGGGTCTTCACTCCACCTGTCCATCGCTACTGCATACCATAGGCTACCGATGCCAACTGCCAAGTAAATATCTCGGATCGATCCAATGTTCACTGGCTGAATCTGTCTTCTCTTCAAAGAGTTCAACAAGCAAGAACAAGACACTGACGTTTCCCCTTGATGCAGTTTTTGACAGCAGTTGGAAGTCTCTAGGCAGCTCTTGAAACTTCAGATAGCCAGTTCATGAAAACTCTGAGACTCAAGTTAAAAGTTAATTCCATTCCTCATCCCTTTCTGCTGCGGTTTCTCCTCAACCATTCCATGCCATATTCACGCATCTTTAAACATCGATCAGAAAAGTCTTGCCGACGAATTCTTCGAGGACAGGTATATACCAGTCTCCTAGTAAACACCAATGATGATTCTTCCCATGGGCGTTTGCTGAAATCTGTATCTTCAAACTATTACTTGCTTTTACCTTTGAAATTCGATTTGGGTGTATATCCACCTTTGTTATTTACCATCACGACTATGCTTTGCTTCCCCGTGAGGGAAGTTCTCATAATCATGATCAGACAATGGCGCCTTAAGATGTTTGATTGCCTCTCTGAATGCCTGTCATTGGGCAAGGCATAATGCCACACTGCTTTTGCCGTGGTTTAGAGGGTAGACGTGCTTGATTGGACTATGACATGATTGAACGCCAGCAACGTATCGTTCTAATTGTCACAATTTCAATCCACAATAATGCACACGAAAGTGGTCCAGCATAGACAATTCACTTTAAGTTGCAACAGAGAATGATCAGTGCCAATCAATTAAGCTATTGCCAATCAACATAATCAATGGAAATTATTCCAAAGAAAGGACATCCAGTGAGGCATGCCTGTAACTTATCCAACCACCATAATACTGTGATTTCAATCACACGTAACCTAGACATCCTAGAACTGAAATTGCGTATGCCATTTATAATACAAATGTACTACCTTCCGACTTAGCTTGCTATTCTCAACAATAATTGCGGTCAAGTCTTCCCCGTCCACAATTTTCAGTTCTATAATCTAAGTCTGCTGCGAAAACAATCCAAGTCTTGAGGACAGAACCAGTCCTCTTTCACCTACAGTTCAAAACAAAAGCACAGTGAAAAAGTGTATCGCTTATGGTAATAAATAATGGGCCGCAAAATAGAGAAAACCTACAAAGTTAGGGTAGTTGTCATCTACACTGAAAGTCTCGGGAGCATTCTCAACAAATAGACTGGTAAAGTAAAGAATGACCGCACTCCTCATTTCTCCGTTGTGGTACCCAACTCATAGTTTACTATTCAACTACAAGAAAAGAAATGGAAGAAACGGATTAAACCGAGCAACCTAAGAGGCAAATGACACCTTAGGCACCAAGAGCAGAATCTGGTCTCTCCTTGGCTTGAGCTTTATGAATGTCCAAAACAAACCTGGGCGAAAACCAGGAATTTATGGTTGGGTTAAATCACATGCAGAAGCAGATTTTATACCAGAAGATGCCGAATTATCACGGCATCATACAAGAAAATGGCACACCAACCATACTTTCTTATCCCAGGTTCCTGTCTCTTAGGGTTTGCCATGCTCAGTGAATCAAGCATATATCATGCACGGTGTTCTGGTCTTCGATCTTGTTTCACCAAAGTGACATGGGATCAAGAGACTCCAATGACTCTAGGCAAGTAGACACGGAAAGATAGACGCTTTGGTGCAAAAAGGAAAAAATAAAGTCGGACATAAAATCTCAGAAAAGAAATGTACCCATCAACCAAAAATCGGTATATTTCTTGGAGAAGATGCACTCCTTGTCAATCCACTTCAGCACGTTTTCCCTCGATGATATTTCCAAATGTGGGAATTCCTCGTAATACGTTCGAGTCTAGTTTTATTGAATAAAGCTTTTTGGAGTAGCTGGCCCTCCGGCCTCTTCCAATGGAAAGAACGCCACTCCTCCTCATCTACGACCGAATCAACAAACGGGTATCACGACAAAAGCTAATTAAGTCACGACAAAGCCGATCCGCCATTACCATTACCAAATATCCAAAGGCCCTTAACTAAGGAGAAGGTCCCACGTTCGGACGCAAAGGGGAACGTGATTTCAACTCTTCGCGTGTTCTAAATCTACACCAAAAGAGAGAGGAAAAGCGATCGACCCAACACCACCAGCAGCAGCTGTAGGTCCAAGAGAATTTTTACCTTGTCTCTTTTAAAGAAATGTTTCCTTATGGAAATGAGACGTCCACGTCGTGTGTCCTTTGGAGTTGTCCTTCAATTGCTTTCGGCCTAACCCTAACTTTTCTCCTCAGCCGCTTCGTTTTCGCTCGCGCCGCAATGCAAACTATTCCGGCCTGTTTGGACACGTGAACATGAGGCGAGCCCACTTCCCTTGATCACTTTGTCATATCGCATTCGGATCTAATGCAACATATACTGACCAGGGGACCCGTATCATTTCGGTACGTTGAAATGGCTATACACGTGAAGGATTTCCTCCTCCTTTTCCTTCTTCTTCTTCTTCTAATCATGCCGACATTGTATCCCCCTTATCAATTGCTGGGGTCTGGTTTTTGCACGAACTGGCGAGACCACCTTTCGGTCACGTAGATTCATCTATAAGACGGTAAATGCAAGCATTTTTCCATCATTGCAAGGAAGAATGATAAGTTCGTTTTTTTTTGGAAAAACCTTTTGAATTGAAAGGGGCAGCCACATGTTGCCTTATCATCAAAAGACACTTTGAAATCTTAAAAAGAAGACGTCTCAAAAAGTGACCCCTTCCAATTGAGAACATCTGCATTTCCGCATTACAATCGACGAGCCTTGAAAATTGAAAAGTGTGTTCTTATACAGCACCTCGCAATGAAATCTTTAACAATGTTAGAGGTGATTAGGAAATTTGTCATATCTTTTCTATAAATCATGGTATGATGATTTGAATATCTCATTATTTCGATAGTCAAGTTTCGCGACTTATTAGTAATTCATGTGCTTTTTACAAGTGAATGCATTAAAAATTATAAATGCGATTTTTGCAGCATATTTATTCTTATCTAACATTAATGTATTCCATGGTATGGAAATAAATTACTCCTCCCAAGAGAAGGAAAGCATTTCAAATGCTCTCCTAATCTCCTGGTCCCGTCCATCACATGCGCGAATACACGACCCTATTCTCAATTAAAGAATCACCAAACCTCACTTGACAAGAACACCATGGATCGATCTGGAGGCGGGCGATAGGGACGCCAAGCTCATTGACTTTCCACGTGCATCGATCTGATCAAACGTCTGAATCTGTCTAGCTTCCATTGTGTCCAACGTGGGGGGAAAAAGAAGAGGAATGATATAGCTCGAAGACGCCTCCATTCCCTTTAGCACCCAGCACACAAATTGAGACCGTCGTCTGAGCAAAGCGGACGCCCGTCTTCAACGGCGGCACCCTCTTGAAAGCAAACGGCCCGATCGTCGATCAGTCGACGCACCGACCCATTTCGTTCGTCCTCGCCTCGTGCGCGTTCGAGAGGCCCCTCGTGAGTCTACATCGTCGACATCGACTCCGCTTGCCGACAAGCGACAGGGACTGATGTCAAAATCATCAAGTGGGGCTCTCCATCGCAGACGCATCGGGTTGTGCGCATCTCCTCAAATCTCCTCCTCCTCCTTCTCTCTCTCTCTCTCTCTCTCTCTCTCTCTCTCTCTCTCTCTCTCTCCAAATCAAATAAAGTATCTAGATTGGGATTTTCATGTGGTTGCCCTTTCAAGTCCAGAAACGACAATGCCAAACTAGTACTCTAGATCAAAATGAAGATGATCTGTGATGTCTTGTGACTCATGTACAAAAGGGTTCATAATATATAGTATAGGGCTATTAAGATTAGCTAGAGACCTCACATAGATTGACTCATCGGTGATTTTGATGAAAACATGAAAAAAGGATGATACTTTAAGTGCATTAGATGATTTAAATTTAACTTGGGCGGATCTAATTGCAAATCTCACGAAAGTTAAGTTATCAAAAGTGAATATTTACGTTGGTATGGAGCCATTTAATTTAGGGTAACTCCATGGAATCGATTATATATATATATTAGGTAAGGGTGCATTTGTTTCTTGGGAAAAAGAACATGTTGAATGAAATGGCTTTACTAGAAATCCATTTGAAGGAGAGTGATTGATTTTTACTTGTTTGGTTATGAGCATGTAAATAAAAGGAAGTAGCTTTCCACCATTTGGATTTTACCGCTGAGAATATGATATATATATATATATATATATATATATATATATATATATATATTGGTGAAGGGTAAGAATATATTGAGTTTAAACCAATATTATACAAAAGATCCGGCGCCACAAAATTTGCACTCAACAAGACAACAAGTCAGAGTGAGTGGAAGGGAGCCGCATGCAAAAAATGACCGCAAAAGCGGGCCTAAGCAAGCAAAAAATAGCCAAAACAATGGCCAAAGGAAAATAGAGAGAGCAGCAGTAGGCCTCACAAGGCCAGATGGACCACAATCTACTACCACATCCGCCAACGACAAAAGTGGAGCCATCAAGGAAGTAGTTGCGCAACAGAAGAGTATTTAAACAACAAACACCAAGCTAGGGCCCTGCAGAAAAAAGAAGAGTCCCCAGCTGAAAAAAATGATCGAATCAATACCCAAAATACGCTGCAGCCTCTGGTTTCTATAGGTATTATCCACACTCATAATAGGATATATTATATAATGTTATTTAACAATATCAAGAAAATTATAGATTATCCACAATTGTTAGTATAGTGAATCAACAAATTTCAAATAAAATGTTTTTAAAAGCAAATATGGAAAAAACTAAAGAACCTGCTAAGTCTATTAATCATAAACATGAACATACATGAAAGTATTCGATCTTTACATTCATTTTTCTATGGTTTCGAAATTAGTGTTGGGAAGAAGTGACGGGATAAGTCCAATTATTTTCGGATCTCACCAAATACCTTTTGTATTCTCCACGCCATGAAATAAAGTTTTAATAGGGAAATCACATGTTGGAAGTATTATTTTACAATAAATAGAGCACGAGTTGTTGATTTATCAAATAAGAAACAGAGAACGTGACATCGGGAAGTTGGTGACGACGAGAGAGAGATCTTTCTTCAACCTCTAACTTTTGTTGAAGTTCTCTGATGTCTTGTGCCGTGGAACAACGAGAAACTTACCTAATGAAAATGATTTTTTTTTTTTTCAAAAAGGAGAAACCTTATTCCAGACAAAGCTAAAATAAGGCCGGTTAAGATAGATGTAACCGCATTCAAAATTTCTATGCAAGGATGAGATAAAGGAAAATAGAATTTCTCATATTCATGATACATGACAGCACCAAGAAAGGACCACCACTGCAATAGTTAATTGTCGTCGCCTCTTATTACCACGTAGTTGTTGTTGGCCCCGACCATAGCTAATCGTCATCATCGGGCAATCCATCACATTCTTAAACTGGACCTACTCGAACAACATGCCCACTCTTAACAATTTTATGACATTTAGATATCTCTTAGGAATGTTTAGGGTATTTCTTCTGATTTTCTATATCTATTTTGATTATAAATTTGATTTGGTTTCTTCTATCTAAGCCTATATATAGGTTCTCCGAGGAAGCACTTAATCAAGTGCATTCTGTAATAGTCATGTTTCAACGCTAACCGCATTGATTGCATCACTTAGTCAAGCATTTTTTATGGAGGTTGATGCCAACCGCAAAGGTCATATCGCTTAGTAACTATTTTCCTAAGCCAGTCATATAGGCCGTTTGATGCTACAATGCCAGTCATATGGATCATGTCAGCTAGTTATTGTTTCGCAAGCCAACTGCATCAGTTGTTGATTGTTTCCCTTTCAATACTCAACTTTTCACTTCTTGTTTTGAGAAGCCGATGCCAATACTAAACTCACTATCATTAGATGAGCAACATACTAAAATATTCTCATCAACTGAAGCTTGGAGCCATCACAAGCGCTACTTCATCTCAAATCTATTAAACTCATTTTAATTGAAGATTTTGTGATATTGTTTGGATTATTTTTCAAACTCAAGTTGATTTGTTTGAACTCAACTTGCAATTGAGAGGATGTTAGTGATATTATGGTATTCAGATTTGTCTTAAAAATATCTACGATCCTCTAATTTTTTATATCTATTTTGATTTTGCATATCTAATTTGATTTCCTCCATCTAAGCTTATATATATATTCTCTCCATGTACTTTTCTATATATTGAAATATACTAATATTGCTAATAAAGTATGTAGTGGTGGTGTTAGCTTCTTGATTTGAACTTTTGAATATTACTAAAATTCAAATATTCCAACACCACTTTTGCTCAATATATGATCCGATGGTAAAGCTTATTTCATGGTCCCTTATCATATACAATTTAGGTGTTCTATACATATCACCTATAAAAAGAAACATTAGAAGTCCAGAAAATGTTCTTCAGAAATTCTTTTCAACGGAACAAACTTACCCATATTAAAATCTCACGTCGGCACTTATTATATACAGGTTTTCCGTTTTCTACTGGACAAAGCCGTAAGTTTACGTATGTTGCCTCCATCTTTTCACTGTTGCAAAAGATGTTTTTAGCCCCATGTTTTCTTCTTTTTCTTTTGACTTGGGGCAAGCGCTGTGATTTAGGACTGTACTCGCCCGCCGCAAAAGATGTCTGGCAATCGGCTCATCTTTCTTATAACTCGACAGGCTGTCCCGTCGTTTTTGAAGCTCGAGAACCACGTGTTTCTTCTTCTTCTTCTTCCTCTTTTTTTTTTTTTTTTATTGCTTGGGATATCTCCCACATTTCGAATCGACTTCGTCTTCCAAAAGAAGGCATGTGCTGATCAAAAAGTCCTTGGCAGCGGGCCACGCTTTGTCCGCGGACGCCACTCCTGATCCGCCCAACATCGCGGTCCGCCGGTTGACCCTCATGGAAATTTAGTACGATGATTTTTTTTTTTTTGTCAATTTTATTATATTCTTATTCTAACTCTCACTTTTAGATTTTTATCTTATCTCTTCTCAGGACGTGTCAAAATCCATACATGAAATTATATCGTCTCAATCCCAACTCTTCGAGGAAGTGAAGATTCGAATCTCTATCTCTCCCTTTTATGTTGGAAGAGTGCCATTAGTACGATTCTTCAACATTTCTATTTTTCATTCCTCTCTCTCTCCTCCCATTCAACTCTCTCCCTCTAGAAGATACACAGCCATCAAGAAAGTATTAGGTACACTGAAAGTGCCACGTCATTAGGGTACCTAATATTTTTCTCACCTATATATACATCAGCTCTTAGGTTCTTCCTCTCCCGAGCTCACCCCACACATCGACCATAATCCCTTACATCATGTCTGTTTTCCTGTTTTTAGGGTTTTCTGTGATCTCGTACGCCTTCCTCTCCCTCATTCACCAAAGCATCAGCAAGAAAACACCATCCTCCGCTTCTCATCGTATCAGCTACGGCCCTCCTTCTCATCCCATCATAGGATGTCTCCTCTCTTTCTACCGGAACCGTTCCCACCTTCTCGACTGGTACACCGACCTCCTCTCCGGATCCCCTACCCGGACCATCGTCATTCACCGGCTCGGCGCGTGCCGCACCGTCGTCACCGCCAACCCTGACAACGTCGAGCACGTCCTCAGGGCCAACTTCCACAACTACCCCAAGGGCGTCCCCTTCACCAGCATCCTCGGCGACTTACTTGGCTGCGGCATCTTCAACGTCGACGGTCCTCTCTGGAGCACTCAGCGCAAGCTCGCCAGCCACGAGTTCAGCACCAATTCGTTGAGGGACTTCGTCGTGCGGACGCTTGAAGCTGAGGTCGAGAACCGGCTCTTGCCGCTTCTCCAAGACTATGCCGATACTGATCGAACCCTGGACCTTCAAGACTTGCTCAGGAGGTTCGCTTTCGACACCGTGTGCCAAGTTTCTTTAGGCACCGACCCGGATTGCCTCGACCTCTCGCGCCCGCTGCCTCCTCTGGTGACTGCCTTCGAAAACGCGTCGAGGATATGCGCAATGCGAGCCACCTCCCCAGTGTATCTGGTCTGGAAAATCAAGAGAGCGTTGAACATCGGGTCCGAAAAGAAGCTTGCCGAAGCTGTCAAGCTCGTGCATGATGATATACTTGATATAATCCGGAACAGGAAGAAGAAGCTGCTCCAAGAGAATGACGATCAGCAGATAAAATACGACGGCGACCTCTTGTCTCGGTTTCTTGCGGCCGGGCACAGTGAAGAGATGGTGCGGGACATGGTGATAAGCTTCGTGATGGCCGGAAGAGACACCACATCGGCGGCGATGACGTGGCTCTTCTGGCTGCTTGCTCAGAACTCGAATGCCGAGGAAGAGATCGTGAGCGAAGTTGACTCGATTCTTGACCGGAGCTACAACAAGTGCTTGGACTTCGCGAAGCCTTGAAGGAGATGAAATTCCTGAAGGCATGCCTCTGTGAATCGATGCGGCTGTACCCGTCGGTCGCGTGGGACTCGAAGCACGCTGCGGCGGACGACGTGTTGCCGGACGGGACCCCGGTGAGGAAGGGCGATAGAGTGACGTACTTTCCCTACGGGATGGGGAGGATGGAGGAGCTGTGGGGCAAGGACAGGCTCGAGTTCAAACCGGACCGGTGGCTGGTGGGACCGGGAATGGAAGGTGGTGCGGAGGGGGAGTTGAGAGCGGTGAGTCCATACAAGTTCCCGGTGTTTCAGGCCGGTCCGAGAGTGTGCCTCGGGAAGGAGATGGCCTTCATCCAGATGAAGTACGTCGTGGCTTCGATCCTAAGGAGGTTCGAGATCAGACCGGTTCTCGAGAACCGGCCGGTTTACGTGCCTCTGTTGACCGCCCACATGGCGGGGGGGCTGAAGGTCGTGGTGAAGAAAAGAAAGCTAATGGGAAGCTGCTGAGTAGTTGCGACGAAAGGAGTTGGAGAGTAGTACATAAGATAGGGTCGGTGGCGGAGCGAATGCTTGTCGTTTTTGTAGTTCAACTGCCCCGAATGATTCATTAGAAAGATTATAAATAAATGCCTAATCATATCATCCCCTCAGTATCTGTATATCTATACAATAATATACTTACTCAGGACAGACATAAACTAATAAAAAATAGGGATTATTACATGGCAGATGTCAATGGTTCGGTTCAGGTTTGCATGATACCCAAACCGTTTAGAATCACACTTGTTTCAAGCTAAACCGTGGACCCATTGGAAACGAAAAATGCGGCTTGATTCGGGTCGGGGTTTCTGGGTTTCCTTTTTTTTTTTTTCTTTTTTTTTTCGGGCTATTTCATGCATTTGCCCTCATTGACCATCAAGTGATTCCAAACCTAGTATACTACATTTGATTTCCCTATATATGTTTATTTGGAGCTAATTTCAAACCTGTTGAGCAAAGAAATTTAGCAACAAGCTGAACTGTGGAAGTCCAGTTTCTTAAAACACCAAAACTTTAACTGTGGAAGACATTGAATCAGGTTAAGTCTTATACAATACCTTAACTTGGTAGTACAAGTGCTTACAATGATGTAGAAACATATTGGAATAATGAATGACCAAGATCTCCCCATCTTTTCGTTTAACAAGACCAAAATTCTCCAACAGATTCAATCATGTTCAACCAATCTCCATTATGGCCAAAAGACCATATTAGCTAAATCTCTTGAGGAAAATCTTTCAAACCCATTAAGTATTTGATATTGTAAATTTGCCAATCATGAGGAAAACATCAACATATGTTTTTTCAACGATGCTTCAGTTTGCAAGATACTCTATTTATGTTATGAACAGTAATTGTACAGCTCTGCTTACAGTTTTCATCCTCAACTTTAAAGATTGAAAGCATCCAACGGTGCAATTATTCAATAATGAAGCTATGGGGAGAATGATAAAACTTGCTTACTGATCTCTTACACCAGCAAACTTTCTCTACGATGAGACCTCATTAGTCAATTTTTTATTGAACCTTTAAATATTCTCTTTTGACGAACCATAGTGCTTTTTTAGGATTCTTGAGAATGCAGGTAAGAGGGAGATGAGGCGAAAAAAAAAAACCAAACCGAAGCGAAGCGAACAACCAAACTACCCAAATTCCTTTACTAATTACACGAAATGAAATGACCAAAACTTTTCGATTTGGTTCGGTTTGGGTATATTTAACACCCCTATGATCGCTAGGAATCCAGGACCATTTCGATGGACGGTTGGAATCTATCTTTTGAGGGAGATCGATATTAATCTGCTGTACATGTGGACTAGTAGCATCACAATAGGACATGTGGACGATGGAAGCCATGGCCGAAACATAAAGAAGGAAATGATTTGATATTCAAAAGCGCATGTGCACAATATGCCTAAAGATTCACCAAATTGCGGCTGGCACAATGTTCACACCCTCGGTCTTGAGTCCACGTGTCCTTCGCTATATGCCAATTGCAAAGCAATGTATCGAATCAATCCAATGTTCACTGGCTGAATCCGTCGCCTCTTAAAAGAGTTCAACCAGCAAGAACAAGACACTGTCCTTTCCCCTTGATGCAGTGTTGACAGCAGTTGGAAGTCTCTAGGCAGCTCTTGGAGCTTCAGTCAGTTCACGAAAACTCGAGACTCGAGTTAAAATGGATTTCAGTCCTCATCCCTTTCTGCTGCGGTTTCTCCTCAACCATTCCATGCCCCCATTCACGCATCTTCAAACAAAGATCAGAAAAGTCTTGCCAACGACTCAATCTTCTTTTCCTCAGTATTCTCTGAGAATAGGGATTTACCTGTCTCCCAAGTAACACCGATGATGATTCTTCCCATGGACGTTTGCTGAAATCTGCATCAATTATGGCTTGCGTTTACCCTTTGAAATTCAATTCGGTTGTAAATCCACCTTTGTAATTTACCATTACCGATATGCTTCTCTTCCCCACGAGGGAAGTTCTTAATCATGATAAGACAATGGCACCGTAAGACGTTTGAATGCCTTTCATTGCACAAGGCCACACTGCTTTTGCTGTGGTGTGGAGGATAGACATGCTTGATTGTAGGGTATCCGTCATCTGTACTAAAATTCTCAGGAGCATTCTCACCCAGTGGACTAGTAAAGTAAGAACATAATGACCGCACTCCTCCCCATATCTCTGTTGAGGTACCTAACTCATGGTTTACCATTCAATTACAAGAAAAGAAATGGAAGGAAATGGATTAAACCGAGCAGCCAAAGAGGCAAATGTCACCTTAGGCACCAAGGCAGAATCTGCGAACTTGCCGGTTTCTTTTCCGGTCTCTCCTTGGCTTCAGCTTTATAAATGTCCACTACAAACCTGGGTGACATCCAGGAATTTAAGGTTGTAAATCACATGCAGAAGCAGATTTTATACTAGATACTGCTGAACAGTCACGGCTTCATACGAGGAAATGGCACATAGATGATACTTTCTTATCTTAGGTTCCAGTCTCTTAGGGCGCGCACAATAAAATTTCTGAAATAGAAATAAATTTATGGCCATTAATTGATTTCTCAATTTTTATTCCATGGACAAGTTTCTCAACAAAGAAATGCATTTGATAATAATTTAGATTTTATATTCTAGAGTAAAAATTCATTTAATAATAGAGTAAAATTTCTATTTCTAGGAGCGGCGACGGCTAGCATTTGGTGGTCGGAGTTTGACGTCAAGTGATCGGCGTCCGATGTTCAGTGATCAATGGTGGGTGGTCGAAGTCTGACATCCGGCAGCTAACGTCTAAAGTCTGGCGTCCAAAGTCTAATGTTCGGAGGCCGGTGACCGGTGGCTAGCGGCGAGTGGCCAATGGTTGAAGTCCAATGACCGGTAGTAGGTGGCCAGGCTGGAGTCCTACGACCGGCAGCGAGGGGCCAACGGCCGGTAGCCAATTGCTAGAGTCCAACAGCCAGCGACAGGTGGCCAATTGCCAGAGTCTGGCAACCGACAACCGATGGTTGGTGGTAGGGGGCCAACGGTTGAAATCCAACGGCTGGCGATGGGTGGCTAACAGCTGGAGTTCGGCGACCTGTGATCGGCAGATTAGCGGTGGGTGGCCAACGGCTAAAGTCTATTGGTCAACATCCAATGGCCAATGGTGACTGATGGGCAGTCGGCAGGGGACATTTAGTGGTTGGCGATGGGCCTCCGGTGTCCGGTGGTTGACGATTGAGTGGCCAACAACTTACGGGCATCCAACATCCGGTGCCCGGCGGTCAATGTCGAGCGGTTGGAGTCCGGTAGCTAACGGCCGGTGTTCAGTAGCCGACGATTGGTGGCGAGCAGCTAATGGCCGAGGCTGGTGGTGCCCATCGCTAGCTGGTGACCAGCGACGGGTGTTCGGCATCCCACATGTGGCGGATGGGCGATGGGTGATAATGAGAGTGAACGATGAAGAATGTTTTGATTTCTCATTTCCGTTCTAGAAATAATAATAAATAAATAAATAAAAGCTACAAATTTTAACTTCTTATTTCTATTCTAAATCTATTTATGGAATAGAAATTTATTCTATAAATAGAAAAATGAAATTGCGTTACCAAATAGATTTTTATTCCAAACATGTTCCAAGAAATAGAGAAATAGAAACGGTGTCATACGCGCCCTTAGGGTTTGCCATGTGCAGTAAATCCGACAAATGTCATGAATGGTATTCTGGTGTTCGAACTTGTTTCGCCAAAATGACATAGGAGCAAGAGACTCCAACGACCCCTGGCAAGTAGACAATAATATAAAATTGATGAAGATTTGAGCACGTGGGTTCCGAGCTCCAGATATGGTTGTTAGTATCATTCAAAGGATATCTTGATTAATGGTGGGCGTCAGAAGAATATTGAAGACAACAGGAAATCGATTTATGTTGGGCTATGTTTGGGTAGACCCTCTACCATTCAACAATAAGTACATGCCTTCATTAGGAAAAGAGAAGCTCTTGTTTGGTTTTTTAGGTCAAAGAGCAAGAAATTTTAACATTGCCAGAAGAAGTGAAGACTTCATGGTCTTCGGCTCATTTAATGTTTGTGTTTTCTTGTCGACATTTTGTCCTTAGAATAATGAGTGCGTGGGATGTTTGTCTTTATCTTTATTGTAGTT
The DNA here is from genome assembly GCF_016545825.1 of Eucalyptus grandis. Classification (NCBI taxonomy): domain Eukaryota; kingdom Viridiplantae; phylum Streptophyta; class Magnoliopsida; order Myrtales; family Myrtaceae; genus Eucalyptus; species Eucalyptus grandis. The sequence goes on from NC_052613.1 coordinate 544,138, forward strand.
TAGGTGTTCTACTATTATATAGGACGTGAGGGTATGTAGTAAACAAGAGTTGCCATTATTTTCAAACCCCAACCTCTTATTTCATCAAAATTACATAGAAGCAAGAGACTCCGACGACTTCTGGTAAGTAGACACGGAGAAATTAGAAGCTTTGCTACACAAGGAAAAAAAAATTCAGACATCAAAGCTCAGAAAAGAAAAAGTACCAATGACAAACAAAGGGTAGACAACATAATTCTTGGAGAATGCATTCCTTGTCAATCCACTTCAGCACGTTTTCTCTCGATGACATTCTTTCATGCACAGCGAAAACCCACAGGCTGCCCAAAAAAAGTGAAAGAAGCCTTCTCATCTCCTGAAAGAAAATATTCCTTAACGTTCATACTTCAGGTCATAAACTCAATATAGGAGAAACTAAGCCCTTTCCCATGATAGCGGTAAATATAGAACTCACTGAAACAACCCTCAAATTTATCAGTGTCTAACTTATTCGGGCGCTAAAGGACCTCCCGCTTGGAACGACAATCTTTTATGGGTTATTGAGCACCTTTCTGATGCATCCTTCCACCAATCCTTGGCTCGCTTTGCCTTTGGTGCCTTATGCTATCTCATCTGAAAAGTAAGAAATAGCATTATCTTCCGCAATGAAAGATTATACCTCCCGGCTTTAAAGGACCTCCTTCGTAAAGCTGTCAATGATAAGGCTTTATCATTTCCCAAGGTCCTGGACAACCCCCGTAATAGAAGACTTCAACTTAGTTGGGGCATCCCCCCTACCATCTTTGATTGATTTTGCTTATTGGCGCCCTGTTGCGGCCTGGTTTCCCTTCTTGGTGCCTCTCCTCTTCTTCTCCTCTTTTTATCTTTTCCTTGTGCGGGCCACAATGTTGTGTGCTCTTTGCCCTTGGCCGTTGTTTGGCCTTCTTTGCTGCTGCCTTTATCTGCATTGTATCTCTCTTGCAGCTCTCCCCCTCCCCCTTCTTTCTTTTCCCTTGGCCCCGGCCCCTCCCACTCGTTTGGATTTGTTGTCCTTCTGAGTGTGAGTTGGTGCAGGTCCCCTCCTTTGCTGTACTTATGTATAGCTTTTTGTGCTATTGTCTATATACCTATTACCTTTTACCAAAAAAAAAAAACTTATTCGGGCGCTAGGAAACGATAACGTCATTTCTATCTCGATCCTAAACCATTTAATAATCTATCAATCTAGTCTTAAACCTCTTAATTGTACAAATTAAGTCTTGAATATTTCAATGATTTGCTAATTAGTCTCGAATCTTTTAACAATTTGTCAATTTAGTTTTTTTAGCCAATTTTAGCCGATGAACGCTAATGCGACAATCTAATCAACGCCCATCATCTTATATCGCAATTAAAATTTTGAATTTTTCTTAATTTTTAATTATTATTTTCTTTCTTCAAGTCAGTCGGCGAGGTTGCCGAAGAGTTGGAAGAAAAAAAGGAATAGAAAGATGGAAAGTGAAAAGGAAAGTAATAAAAAATTTAGAAAAATGGTCTTCATCAACACTGGCCGTCTACATGGGACAACTTTGTGTTTTCCAATTAAAATTAGCTGAAAATATTGAATTAGTAATTTATCAAAAATTTCATGATTAAATTAACACAATTGAAAATTTTATAAATGAATTAACAAATCGTCAAAAAGTTTAGGATTAAGTTGATAATAAATTTATAACCTTTTTTTTTTTATATAATTTCCCTGGGAAAAGAGAAAAGGAGACACCAAAAACAGCAATCAACAAAATTTAGATGTGGTGAGAGTTCGTAGGTAACTTACTTCTTCTATGCATAACACATTATGAGACACCATTTTAAAGAATAACCTTTATAAAGAAGAGCCACCATGACTTTGAGAACGTTCTAGCAAAAACAACCTTGTCTCCAAAACTACTCTGCTCTCTATCCCTGAATGGTTCTCCTTTTCTTGCTAGTATCTTACGTGAAGAAAACGAATGTAAGAAATAGAATTTTTCGGTTATGGATGTGTCAGGTGTCCAAATCACTAAACCGGAGCTTGTTCATCAACATTTTGTTAGGCATTACCAGGATCTTTTGGCGCCGCAGATTATACAAGGAAGACCCTCAGTTGGGAACATCAGGGAGGCTATCCAATTTCCCCTCACCACTGACCAAGTTAGTTTGCTTGATCAGCCCGTTTCTGACTTAGAGATACGTGATACTCTTTTCTCAATGGCTAGAGGCAAAGCTCTTGGAACTGATAGTTTCACAGTTGAATTCTTTAAGCATAACTAGGAGACGGTGGATCGGTTGGTTATATCGGTGATGAAGGATTTCTTCTTCTCAGGTAGGCTCTTAAAGGAGATCAATAACACCATTTTGGTCCTTGTACCAAAAAGCCCGAATGTGACTTTTGTGAATGACTACAGACCAATTGCCTATTGTAATACCATCTACAAGTGCATCACTAAAGATATGGCCAATCGAGTTGCTACAGTCCTACAGGATATCATTGAGCCTTTCCAAAGTGCATTTGTCAAAGGCTGATGGATCGGTGATAATATCCTTCTAGCTCAAGAACTCTTTTTGGTTTTCACATCCAACCATACTGTTGACACCTAAATATTTGGGATTGATTTTAAATATTAAAAAAAAAAAACACACACACACACGGCATATAGTTTAGAAACATTTTATTTTCATTTTGTTTTATTTTATTTTAGGCCGCCGGTAAAGGGAAGATTTTTCACATGTTCCATTTAGATTTTTCATATTTTTAAGTAATATACATTAGGGGTGTATTTTGTGCAAAAAGGGAGAATTTTTCTGGATAGAATATGCGAGAAATACAAAAGGGAATATTGCACGGAGTATGTATGCTTCAACAACATATTTAGGGGTATCGTGCGCAAGCAAAAAAGAAAAAATATATATGTCATGAGGATACATTTTTGGACCTATAAAATACACCGAGCGCAAAGTAAGAGAGGGGGGCACACACATTGGATATACGGCCGAAGGAGGCTTCTTCTCGGATTTTCTAGGGTTTTTCTTTGGATCATTCGGCAAAATAGGCTTCCTTTCGTTCTTTGAAAAAAGCACACAAAATACAAAGGAAAAAGCTTTGGAGGAAAGGCTGGTTTTGCTGAAAAGGTTCTGCAGAAAAGTGAAAGAGCAGAGAAGAGTCAACAAAGAGAGGGAGGTGGGAAGCGACGTGCAGCAGAAGAAGAAAAAAAAAGGAAAAAAAACAAAAAAAACAAAACAGAGAAAGAAGAAGACCGGCGCTCCCTGCTGCCCGATCCCCTCACCGGCGCACCAGCTAGGCCACCGTTGCGCCGGCCACCTTGCCGCATCACCGCGCCCGCACTGCACCGCCGCTCCATTTCCACCACGTCCCGCCTCGCTGTCGCTGTTCACGTGGCCTCTGCCGGAGTCTCTACTCCTCCTCCGACTCGGCACCACCACCGCTTCGGTGCTTCCTCGAGCACAGCCCTGCAGCAGCTCATCCGAGCTGATCGCGCTCGAGCCGACCACCTGAGTCTCCCTCGCCGCGACACCAGTAGCCACCAGCCCAGTAGTCCGCGACCTCCCCTGCCGACGCCGCTCCTGCCCTGCTCTGCCACTCGCCCGCGATTGCCCAGCAGATCTCGCCTTCGCTCGCCGTCCGTGAAGCCCGACGCCGACGGATCTGAGACCCTCACAGCAGCCGCGACGCCCTGCCACTGTCTCCGAACGCTGCTGCTCCGCACCCCCGAAGTCGCGAGGCTGCCTGCACTCGCGCGCCTCCAGCTCTGCTCCGCGCCTCCTCCTCTGTCGCTGCCCGATCTGCAGCTCCGAACTGCTGTCCCCTCTGTTAGCAGCCCGCGGCGCTAGCACCACTGTCGACTCGCCGCACCTCAGCCTCGCCGCGACGCCGCTTCTGTTGACTCTCCGAGCAAACCAGTCACAGCAGCTCACTCCCTGCTGCCCTGCCCGTGTCGCTCCGACCAGTGACCCGACGCCCGCGGCGCACCACTCGCGACCTGTTGCTACCGTCGGTCCACTGCTGCCACCGATCCTCGCCGGAGTTCCGACGCCGGCGACCCATCACCTCCAGTGACCAGCCTCTCTTGTGACCTGCCACGAGCACAAGGCCTGGAAGGAAAAAGGAAAGAAAAAACAAAAGGAAAATCACATTAGGTAGTTTTCTATTTATTTTATTTTATTTTACTTGTTCTTTTTAATATAATTATTCCTTAACGTGAGATTGAGATTGCCCGACATGAAATTGCTTCTGAAATTTGAGATTGACAGTTCGATTTTCGCGCCCGAAATCCGACTCGCAATCTCAATCGCTTGAAAAATCACCAATCCGATCTCCTGCCCGAAATTCGATTTGCGATTTATTTAAAAATTGACCAACCCGATCTCATGCGCGAGATATGGTTCGCCAATTTATGGATATCGATCTTATCTCATTTGATTTGCCATCATGTTGGTTGAATCAATTTTATTTTGTTAAATAAAAAATCCAAAAAAATGCATTCGTTTAGAATGTTAGTTTTTGTTTAATTTAAGTTGCATGTTTAATTATTTGTCAATGTTAATTTCGAAATTAATAAAAGAGGTAAAACACAAAAAAGTCATTATGCACATGTCATGTAAAATTATGGCATCTTTTGCACGTCATTGCATACTATGGTAAAATTACATTTAGTTTAATTTTAAATAATATTTTTCTTAATTTATTATAGGTTTAGGTATTTTATTAAATAGATTGCATTTTAGGATTATTTAGGTTAAGATAATATTTTAGTTTAAATTAGGATTTGGCTCAACCTAATTCCTAATATAAATTAAATAGGATCTTAATCTAATTAGTTAATTTTCATATTTGACCAAATTTCGAATTTCATGAAAAATACAAAAAAGTGCCATAGGTTGAATTAGTTTTATTTTCTATGATAGACTGCATTCTTTTAGGGAAAAGAAAGAAAAAAGAAAAATGTCACATGCACGTCATTAGGATTAGATTCATTGAAATGCATCTCATGTGGTAATTGTTACTAGGTCCATCCAATTAGAAATTACATGTCATTAGAGTTAGGTCACTTAGTTAATATTGCATCGCATATTGCATAATTTTCATTAAATAAGTGAAAAAAAAATTGCGTGTTAATTAGAAACCATATCTAAGGTTGTTAATGTGAATTTTAATTTAACATTGCAGATGCTTTCGTTGCTTTGAGGTAAGTTTTTGCAATTTATTTATTGTTTATCTGGATGTTAAATTAGTGGTTTGTGCATGCGCATGATAACCTCACATGTTAGGGAAATATATTTAAAATCAATCCAAACTGCTTGTCAAATATTTTTCAAAATAAAAAGAAATGTACCGAAAATGCATTAGAGAAATCTAGCATAACCAAGTTCCCGTACCCAAATCTCTAGTTCGTAGGAGTAAAGTGAATCTCCCGTTACTTTATTTGGGTTTCTAATCGACCCACTAAAAATAGATTAGTGGCGACTCCTAATTAAAAATCAATTGCATGTTAAGAACTTGAACCTAAAGTCGCGAATTGGTATGGGTTTGGGAGAGCCCAAGTTAAGTCTAAGGTTAACAATTCATTAGCCAAATCCTAGGTGATTCACACTCGAAAATTTGGTCGCGACACATACTCACCTAAATGCACAATTAAGGTGGACTTCGGGAAAGCCTACGACACAATTGACTAAGACTTCCTTGAAATTGTCCTTCAGGCATTCGGATACCTCAGGCACTTGACCAGGCTCATCATGACTTGTGTGAGAACCCCTAAATTTTCCATTGCCTTAAATGGGGAGTTACATGGATTCTTTGCCAGTGGCCGTGGACTTCGTCAGGGAGACCTCCTATCTCCTTACCTGTTTACGTTGGTCATGGAGGTACTATTTGGTATTTTCACTACTCGCTTTTCGATGCCGGAGTTCAAATATTTTTGGAAATGCAAAACGTCTAGCCTCTTACACCTTTTCTTTGTGGATGATGTATTCCTGTTCTGTGAAGCCGATTTGCCTTTGGTGAAGCTCTTCAAGGAAGGCCTCCAAATGTTTTCATATTGGTCTGGCTTGGTTCCAAACACAAACAAAAGTGAAGTCTACCTTGCAGGAGGTTCACCTTCTTTAATGAACCAAATCCTCCTTACCCTTGATTTTCAGGAAGGAAGTCTACCGGCTCGCTATCTCGGGGTTCCCATCATCACTTCCAGGATCAGTAAGGCGAATTGTTGTGTGTTAGTCAACCGCATCACAGCGATGATACAATCTTGGACCCATCACTTGTTATCATTCCCCGGTCAGCTACAATTGATCAAGTCAGTCCTTCATACCATCCAAGCATACTAGTGTATTTATTTTACCTATAACTGTCTTGGATCAAATTGAACGAATTCTTAGACAATTCCTTTGGAAATGCTCGGAGTTGGGAAGAGGAGGTGCAAAGGTTTCCTGAGAGGATGTGTGTTGCCTAAAAGAAGAGGGGGGCCTTGGCATCCAAAGACTTCGGGAGTATAACAAGGCCGCCATGTTAAAACATATCTAGATCGTATTTGCTGATAAAGAATCTTTATGGTGCAAATGGATTCACTCAACCTTCTTAAAAAGATCGAATTTCTAGGTGGCCAGAAAGCCAACCCACTGTTCATGAGCTTGGAAGAAGATCCTCCAACTTAGGATTGAGTTTCGAAGTTCCTTCTTTTGGAGAATTGCGGATGGTTGCTCACTATCCCTCTGGTTTGATAACTGGCGCCCCATGGGTCCTTTGAACTTGTATTTTCCGGACTCAGCCATATCTGCATCTGGCCTGTCTAGGCAAGCGACAGTGGCGGACCTATTCACCGACCATGGAGCTATGATCAAGTTGGTCTTGGACTCTTGGGCATAACCCCTTCCTACCCTTTCCCACCTCTCTAATCATTTCGGTTGGAAGGGAAACACCTCACATGTCTTCACGGTGGCCTCAGCTTGGGATTTGACTAGGAGGAGGAAGACTCAGGTCTCCTGGCACAAGTTCATATGAAACAACTTGATCACTCCAAGGTACCAATTTAACCTATGGCTTATAGCCAAACGAAGGCTCCCTACCCAAACTTTTTTATTATCTTATGGTAAGATAGATAATGCCTTTGTGTCCCTTCTGCAATGAGGTGCCAAATTCTATAGACCACCTTTTTTTTCGGATGCCACATTTCCACTGGCATTGCTTTCTTTTGGGCCTCCAAATGCAATCTTCCGTGGCGGAACAGGTCGTGAGTTAAGAACCTCAATTGGGCCGCCTCCTTCCTTGCAGGCAAAGACTTTTACAAGTGCATTGCTCGCTTCTCTTTTGGTGCTCTTTGTTATTTCATTTGGAAACACATGAACGGCATCCTCTTTAGAGAGCAGAGCTTATCTATTCCAGCGGTGAAGAATCAACTCATCAAGGTCGTTAGAAATAAGGCCACCACCTTCGGGAGTGTGGACGATAATTTCATAAACCAGAGGTTGCAGCGTAGTTAGGGTATGGATCCCATCATTTTCTCAAATGGGGACTCTTCTAATTCTGCAGGGTCCTAGCGGTGCTTGCTGTCTGGATACTCTTCCTCTGTGCGGCTGTTTCCTTGATGGTTCTTTACTTTTGTCATTGGCGGATGCGGGCGTAGATTGTGGTTCATTTGGTCTTCAGTGGCCTCCTACTGCTTCCTTTTCTTTTGCTATTGTTTTGGTTGTTTCTGCTTCTTTAGGCCCGCTCTTGCAATCCTCTTTTGCATTCGGCGCCCTTCCACTCACTTTGACTTATTATCTTGTTGAGTGTAAGTTTTGTGGCACCGGATCTTTTGTAATTATTGGTTAAAACTCTATATATTCTTACTCTTTACCAAAAAAAGAAAAAAAATAAAAGAAACACATGCTGCAAGGCTACAGTTTTGTAATGTGATCACCCCTTGGGGTTCATCGAGATATGGTAGACCGCTGCAATCGAGTCCCAGCGTGGCGGCGGGCACAAACGTTCAACAAAGTTTATCACTTTTTGTAGCCCTAAGGTTGTGGTCGTACAATGATGATGGTGATGATGACGACGGTGGCGATTTATAGATTTAAGGCGCATTTGTTTAAATGTGTTTTTGTTCCTCGGAACACAATTTTTTTTTCTTTTGTTCCGAGGAATAAAAAAAGAACAGAAACGCGTTTGTTTATATTTTTATTCTCGGAAACAGAAACAAAAATAGAAAAAAATTATTTTTTATTCTCGGGAACACTTCCGAGAAACACTTTTTTTTTCTTCTTCTTCTTTCTTTTACCGGTCACTGGCCTTGGCCATGACTAGCACTGGCGATCGGCCAGACGAGGGCTGGCGACCTCGCCGGAGTATCGTTGGCCCCTGGAGAGGCCGAACGACGACAAGGCTCATCGGCCCGAGCCTCACTGTGGCCGTGCGAGGCTCGAGCTCATCTGGGCTGGGCGAGGTCGAGCTCACCCAGCCACCAGTGAGGCCGAGCTTACCCAACCACTGACGAGGCCGAGCCTCGCACGATCACGACGAGGCTCGGCCTCCCTAGTCTGCGCGAGGCCGGGCCTCGCTAGGCTAGGACGAGGCTGAGCCTTGTCGGTTGCCTAGCAAGGCTCTCTTGGCTAGCGATGATCTCGCCAGGCCACTGGCAAGGCTCGGCCTTGTCGAGGCTAAGCTGGCGTTCAGCGAGCTCGTCGGAACCTCGCCAAACCAAGGTGAGGCCCCTGCGAGACTCGCCGGATGTCGCTCAGCCGGTCACCGGTGACGAGTCAAAGAGAAAAAAGATAAAGGAAAAATTAAAAATTAAAAAATTAAAATAAATAAAATATTACAAATGTTTTACGTTCTTTTTCTATTTCAGAAATATAAATTTTATGTAATTACTAAATATATTTTTAAATAGAAATAGAAATTTCTAAAAATAATTTTTAAATAGAAATATTACTAAACATGCTTTTTTTTTTTTTTTTTTTTGAGCAAAACTAAACATGCTTTTGAAAGAGCCATCCGTTGGTTTCTCTCTTTTTGTGAGACCTTTTTTGTTGTGCGTGACTCGTTCGGGAAAACCCTTATAGGAATGGTAAAGAAAAAAGGAGGAAGGAGAGAAAAGCTGACAGACGATGTGACCAACCCGCCATCCCCACTGACTTGAACCCCCCATCCGAATCGTGGAGAATCCAGTTAAAAAATGATGGCGAATCCCTGACAGACGGGGCGTGAAATTTCAAACGTTGAAATTTATGGCGGACGCCCGTTTCCAAAGCGTGGGGGAATTCCTTGTATTGAACAAATTCCATGCCTTAGCCACTCGATATAAAGCTTTTTGGATGGCAGGCACGTCTTTTCTCCTTCGGGAAAAAAAAACTCGTTCTCCGTTCACGACCAAGCCAGCAAACGGCAGGACGACAGCTATGTTGGAAGGCGACAAACCCGATCCGCCATCGCCATTACAAAAGTCCAAACACCCCTGATTAAGGGGCAAGAAGAAGAAGGTGAGGAGGAAGGTCCCATGTCCGGATGCAAAAGAGAAACTTGGTTTTAACTCTTCACGTGTTCTAAATCGACGCCACAAGAGAGAAGAAAAGCGGACTCCAGCAGCACTTTCTCCAAGAGATCTTTACCTCTTGGTCTCTTTTAAAGAATAGTTTTCCTTATGGAAATGAGACGTCCATGTCGTGCGTGTCCAATGGAGTTCGTCCTTCGATCGCTTTCCGCCCAACCCAACTTCTCCACAAGTCGCTTCGTTTTTGCTGCCGCCCCCATCGCTGACCTACTTCGGTTTTCTCGGTCACGCAAGCCTTGATTCGATTCGCTCGTATACTGATCATGTGTTCTGTAGACTTAGACTTACCATTTCGGTACGTCAAAATGGCTCTTGCGTAAGCACGTGGAAGAGTGAAACTTTTCTTCTTGTGATCAAAGCTAAGATTGTATCGATTAATGGATTACTCGGTTCGGCTTTGCACAAACTGATGAGACCACCCCTCCCATAAGAAGAATCAATTCATAAGATGTTACGTGCAACAAACTCCCCTTTATTGGTTTCTAGCCAAAGAAAAAAATCTTTTCCTTTATTTGAAGGTATAATGATGATTTCTTTCTTCTTTTTCGGGAAAACCTTTCGAAATGAAAGAGGCAGGCCACATGCCACGTAGTTAACAAAAGAGGTAGCCCAATCAAGATGACTAAAAGTAGTAAAAGAAGGCATATCAAGACACTTCCAACATTTTTAAAAAGAATGTCTTTCAAAAAGTTACTCATTTTCTTCGCCAACAGTTGTAATTTTGAATTACAATCACTAGGTCTGGACCGAGTGTTTTATTTCAGATTCTTAAATATGGGTTAGAGATATTATAGGAAATATTCATATTTTCATTGATTGTGTATGTCGTTGATTGATGATGATTGATATTGTCAATCACAATACTATAGTTTGAATATCTCGTTACTTAGATAGTCATCTTATGCTGTTTATAAGTTCCTCTTGTCCTGTGACATCCAAAAATTCCGTTCATGTAATTATGTGACAATACATGTAGATGATACTTTAGTTATAAGCTAAGTATTATTAACCTTAGTATATCGACAATACGTAGAAGCTTTAATTGAATCATAAATTTTGTGGGACACAATAGATAATTTTTCCATAAACGCAATTGTCCCAGGTCCGTCATGTCAAGTTGAATTGATAAACATTGATGTGTGCATTAGTAACAGTACATATTAATTAATGGACAGCTTAGTTGATAACAGGTAATATTACTTGTTTGAAATCTAATGAATTAGTGCTAATGATTTATTATTTTCACTAATGGCATCGAGGATAGATAGCCTATATTTATTTTCCTAATAATAGTAATAATCCACTTTTCTCTTATATTAAGCCACTCACACACTTGTCCTTATATCATGTCTTGCATGACCATTTGTTGCAACCAAGATGAGGTTTTATTATATTTTGACACCTGAGATTAAGTGGAGACTTATTCTAAGTGAGTCACTCCTTCTTGCATTTCCTTTGCCCATGTACAAAAGCTTTGCCTTGCATTTGTGCCACATCAAGATGGTGGTTAACATGCATGGCTCTACTAGCACTTGATGACCCATTTTGGTAAATTTTTTAATAAAAACTGTTTTACTTTGGCAAAATAACTCTTTCGGCATTTCCAAAACTCTGAATAATACTTGCATTTTGTTATTCTCACTTTCAATCCTAAAATTAGTGGGCTAAACTCTTCTATCCAAGGGCTAGAAAGTGGTGATGGTAATTGGGTGGTTTGCGCTTGTTTGTGATAAGTGCAATTTCTAGGTATTAAGCTAGTTTAAATCTACTTAGTATTTCTATCTTGGTGGGTTGGTTGAGATGTGCAAGAACCTTTTTGAGTATGGTGATTTTTAAATTTGTGTTGGTGATCTTGTCCATGTCTGTTCTGTTTTGTTCTAGATAGTTAGAATTAATCATTCTATCATATTAATCTTGATGACCCATTACATATTCGTTATACTTCTTTCTACTTCATTTTAGGTAGTCATAATCTAGTCATTCTACCATATATATATCGATGATCCATTACATATTTGTTCTTCTTCTTTTTGCTTCGTTTTAAGTAGTCAGAATCTGGTCGTTCTACCATATTTATCTTGATGATCCATTGCGTGTTTGTTCTACTTCTTTTGCTTCATTCTAGGTAGTCAGAATTTGGCGTTCTACCATATTTATCTTGATGACTCATTGTATGTTCGTTTTGCTTTTTTATGCTTTGTTTTGGATAGTTAGAAGCGGTCATTCTGTGATATTTATCTTGATGACCAATTACATATTCGTTTTGCTTCTTTTTACTTCAATCTAGATAGTCAAAATATGGTCATGCTATCATATTTATCTTGATGATCCATTACATATTCATTTACTTCTTTATGCTTCGTTCTGGGTAGTTAGAACTGGTTATTTTGTCATATTTATCTTGATGACCCATTGCATTTTCGTTTTACTTCATTTTGTTAGGATTTTACTAGTATGAATTTGTTCATTTGTTATACTAGATTTTTACTAAGTCTGTGTGAATTTGTGCCTCCATGAATTTGCTTAATTGGTCAAATCTATTCTCTTATTGAATTTGTCAACTTGTGAATCTGTCTATTGATAAATCTATCCATTGGTTCAGATAGACTTTACTGAGTATGAATATATTCCTTGTTAAATTTGTTCATTTGTTGATTCAGTCCATTTGCTGAATCTGTCCATTTATAAATTTGTTCATTATTGGATCCATTCTTTTATTCTATAAGCTTTTATCAAGCCAGAAATTACCTTATTAATTGTTTAGACTTTTCGACCAGAATGTACTGTTCTAACTTAGAATTGTACTCATTTGCATGTTTAGACCTTACATCTAGAATACACTTATTGGCTTAGAATTTGCCCATTTGATTAATCAGATTTTAATGACCAGAACCTGTTTCTTTGTAAAATTAGATTTTACTGGATCTGAACTATTTAACTATACAATTCTAGCTGTGTTTGTTTATACAATTAGATTTTACAGAAGTCCGAACCAATTTCTTTATACAATCAATTTTACTAGGTTTGGATAAAATCAAATTTTATGGAAGTTTGAACCTATTTCCTTATGCAATCAAATTTTACTTGGCCTGGATGTATTTGTGTATACAATCAGATTTTATTGAATCTAGACCTTTGAATGATTCGATCAAATTCTTTCTACGTCTTGAGCATCCTTATCATTTGAATCTAAATATATATTTTTAATCAATCTAACCATGATAACTTTCTTAGTTTGATTCGCTTCCAAGTCTAGTTTTCCTTAAAAAGGCGGATTACCAAATAACATATTCACATTCTAAGTAGGATCACAAGTTGCTTGTTACCTTATTATGTGACTAATGCATTCTAAGAAAATGGGTATGGGTATTGCAATAAATGTATATGTGGTAGAAGTACAACCCAAGTGCCATAACTTGGCACCGAGGGATATTTAAGTGCCATAACTTCAAAATGGTACACTTGAGTGCTAGTTTCGAAGTTAAATGGGACACTTAAGTGCCACTCCGGCGAAAATCCGGCCAAATGGCTGACGTGGCAACTCTCCGGCGAGTTTGGTCCAAAACAGCGTCGTTTTGCACGCTGACGTAGCGGAGAAAATGCAAAAACAACGCAGTTTCGCGTCGACGTGTAAATAATAATATAAAAATTAATTTAATTAAATCTAAACTTAATTTTATTTAAAATATTCAAAAAATTTTTAAAAAAATTAAGAAAATTAAAAATTAAAATAAAGGGGGAGATTGAACGGGTGGTTGAGGGTGAGCCCTCGCCGCCGCCCGAAAGGGTCGGCGACGGAGGGGGAGGGTCGGCCAAGCCGGCGAGGCTCGCGGCCCTCGCCCCGATCTGGGCGAGGCTCGTGGGCCCTCGCCGACCCTCCCACTCCATCGCCAGCCCTTCTGGCGGTGGCGGGAGGCGGCGAGGGCCCGCGACCCCTCACCGGATCTGATCGCGGCCCGCGCCCGGATCTAGGGCCCGCTCGCGCCCGGATCTAGGGCAAGGGTCGCGGCCCGCGCCCGGATCTAGGGCAGTCGCGGCCTCGCCCCCGATCTAGCGAGGGCTCGCGGGCCCTCGCCGCCTCCCCGCCGCCGCTGGGAAGGGCCGACGACGGAGTGGGGAGGGTCGGCTGGGGTCTCCGGGCCCGGCCGGGGGCCGGCGGCGGGCCCGCGAGCCCTCACCCGATCTGGGGCGAGGGTCGCGAGTGCAAAACGACGCCGTTTTGGACCAAACTCACCAGAAAATTGCCACGTCAGCCATTTGGCCGGATTTTTGCTGGAGTGGCACTTAAGTGTCCCATTTTACTCCAATATTGGCACTTAAGTGTACCATTTTAAAGTTATAACACTTAAGTGTCCCTCCGTACCAAGTTATGGCACTCCAGGTGTCCCAACCTCATGTATATGTTTACTTATCTTTATAAAATAAAAGGATAAGCATGCTATTATGATGTGCACGTTAAAAGGTATGATGAGAAATGAGGTGAGATAAACTTGTAACCCTCATCCTTCACTTAGGTGATTTTAAAAGGGGAAGGTAAGGTTATGCATGAAAAGTGGTTATGCATTGGATGTTGATTATTGTTATGATTGTTTATTTCATTGTTGATGTAAGAAACATCAACATTAACAAGTGCATTGTGCATGAAAGTACTGTGATTCCATGACCCACATATGGTGCGTGACAACGCCCCATTACGGAAGCTTGCGAGATGCCTCAGTGGTTAGGATACCCAGGAAGTGTTTCAGGATGCCTTGGAAGTCGAGATACCCCTATGGTGAGGATATCCTATGGTTGAAGTTTACAGGATGCCTCAAAGTTGAGATGTCCAATGGTTGGGATGCCCCAAGGAGTGTTTCGAGATACCTCAGGAGTCGAGATACCCCTATCGTGGGGATGCCTTGTGGTGGAAATTTACAGGGTGTTTCGAAATTGAAATGCCCCAGTGGTTAGAATGCACCGTGAGTCAGGATGCCCGCCCTAGTGGTTGGATTGCCCTGTGAGTCGGGATGTCCTAGGAGAGTTCGCGAGGAAAAGTTAAATGAATATATTGTATGTCCATTCGCATGTATAGAATCATATGATGTTTGATTGGTTGCCTTGTATTGGAACTTGTTATGTTACATGCATGAGCTTGAATAAAATTATTTTTGCATGACTGTTATTGTGGTAAATGAAAAAAGGGAGAGGTAAATTTGGCTCATGTTTTATCATATTTATTGGATTGTTATGCATTCGCTTTGCTTGGACCAAATGAAGTGGTAAAATGATTTTTTTTTTTTAAACTTAAAATGAGATATTTCCCGGGCTTTTTCCAGCTGTTCAATGGCCTCGCCGCTTAATTCTTCTTTATTGGGTTTCGGTTCATTCCTTACTTTTCAGTTTGCAGGATGATCATTGAAATTTGACGATGGAAGGGATAAGGCAATGCCTGAAATCATCAATCCCTGAGTCGGATGGTGGCTCATTTACGGAAAAAAGATAGAAATAGAGACGGTAGCTGGCCGAATCCTTTCCCAAGATCTTTGTATTTTGGATGTGCTTTTTTTTTTTTTGGTCGGAAATAACATCCATATATATATATATATATATATATATATATATATATATATATATATATATCAACTGAAATTACAACCAAAATTACAACCATCGGCTATAGCGTCCGCAGTCAAAATAGCAAGAAAAACAACAGGAGGTTGATGTAACCAGTGTCGGGTTGAATCAGTTGTGCGATGGGCCTTTGCAGCCCAGTCAGCGGCCCTGTTTGCTTCTCTCAGACAGTGTTGCAGGGTTAGGTCAGCGAAGCGGGAGAGCAAGTGGAGTGCCTCTTCTACAATCGGCCGAAGCTCCCACATGGGTGATCTGCCATTGCGCACAGCTTCAACAAGGGGAAAGCAGTCTGTTTCAATCACCAGAGTGGTGTTATGGAGTTGTCTTCGCAGCAGATGGTGCAGTGTACAGGTTAGTGCGTTGAGTTCAGTTTCCAGCGCCGAGTGCGACCAAAATTTGCTAGAAAATCCGTCCATAAGCCTCCCACGATGATCTCTATAGACACAGGCCATCGTGCCCTTGGTGCTGCCCGGCTAAAAAGCTCCATCTATGTTATATTTCAGAGTGCCAGAGTCTGGAGGATGCCACAGATGCGCGGGATTGAGGTGCGGAATCCTGGATCTCGATCCAGCAACAGCAGGGGAAAGGAGTGATCGGGTCTGAGTGATGGCCATGTCAACTACCCATCACGGATCTGGTGTCTGGTTGCGGAAGACTACATCATTGCGCATTCTCCAAATCTGCCATAGTGTATTGGCAGTGAGCTCGAGACCGGGTAGGTTCTTTGGTGTCGCTTCTATGGCTGAGATCCATTGATCAATTCGCTGGTTGCTCCAAGGGGGTAGTGTGCTATTAATCTGTTGGTGTGTCCAGACAGCTTGAGTCCACTCACATTGGAGGAACAGATGTTCGATGGTCTCTTGGTTATGTTGTTTACATAGCATGCAGCAAGGGTCAGAGGCGATGTGTCGATTAAAGAGGTTGGCCCTTGTCGCAATTGCATTTTGACACACAGCCCAGGTAAATACTCTTATTTTTGGCGCAGTTTGCATTGACCATATTCGCCGCCATAGGATTTTAGGATTCTGATATGATGTAGATGCTCTATTACTGTTGGCAATTCTTACTGTCTGACTAATGTTATGGTAGCAACTCTTGACTGTGTATTCTCCATTCTTCGTTGCTGTCCAAATGAGGCGATCTTCAATAGGTAGATGTCTGATAGGTAGTTTGACGATCTGATGTGTAATCTCTTCTCCGAAAAGAGGGAGAAGAATAGGTTGTTTCCAAGTTTGGTTGATAGGATCAATGAGATTCGCCACCAAGACTGGATCATCTTTGTTGGGAGGTCCATGGAGAATGCCCATAGGTAACCAGCGATCACCTCTAATTTTGATTGCCTGACTGTCGCCCACAGACCAGCATAGATGCGGATAGATGGCATCCCTTCCCTGTAGGAGACTCTTCCATCCCCATGACGAGCGAGCTGCTGGATGTATAGAGAGGAAACTTTGTGTAGGAAAATACAAACCCTTGAACAATTTACTCCACAACGCCAAAGGTTGTTGCAATAATCGCCAGGCCTGTTTGCCGATCAGAGCTTCGTTAAATGCGATTAAATCCCGAAAGCCTAAGCCACCATAATCTTTGCTTGCTTTCAACAGATCCCATTTTTGCCAATGAATGCCTTTTCTGTTCTGATCATTCTTCCACCAGAAACTTGCAATGCTTTTCTCTATAGATTTTTATATCGACAAAGGAATTTTAAAAATAGACATAGCATAGTGGGGTAGCGCTTGCACGACAGATTTGATAAGAACTTCCTTTCCACCTTTGGATATGAGCTTACCCTTCCATCCCTCCAACTTGTTATGGACCCGTGCTATTATCCATGATAACATTTCCCTTTTTGATCGTCCCCAATCAGAAGGTAAGCCCAGATATTTGCCACATCTAGTTAACACCGGTATTCTTAGCTCACCTGACATATTATCTTGCAATCTAAGGGGGTAGTGATTACTAAAAATAATGCCTGACTTGTTACGATTCACTACTTGACCCGTTGCTAGACAATACTGGTTTATGATAGCCGCCAGGTTCTGACATTCCCTTGTAGTCCACTCTAGGAAGAATATAGCATCGTCGGCAAAAAATAGGTGGGATAGGGTAGGACACCATCGATTGAACTTAATACCTTTAATGTGTCCGATACTGACAACTTGGTTAATTAAGGTCGATAATACATTGGCCATCAAAATAAACAAGTATGGAGATAAAGGATCACCTTGTCTTAGGCCTCGTGTAGCGGAAAAATAAGGAAGGGGCTCGCCATTGAATTTGATACTGAAGGAAGTAGTGGAGACACACTGCATGATCCATCGGACCCATGTAGGATGGAAGCCCAATTTAAGGAGGTAGTCCTGTAGGAAATCCCATTCAACTCTATCGTATGCCTTTTGCATGTCTATCTTTAGGATTGCATTGAATTTCCATTTTCTCTTTCTGGTCTTGAACTGGTGAAGAACTTCCTGCACAATCAAGATATTATCTTGGATCTGACGCCCACTGACAAAGGCTAACTGTTCCATTGAGATGAGAGAGTCCAACCAATGTTTAAGGCGGTTGGCAAGCAACTTGGAGATAATTTTATATGCGAAATTGCATAGGCTAATGGGACGATATTGCTCTAGCTTTTCAGGATTTGGTGTTTTAGGAATCAACGTGAGAAAAGTTTGATTTAGGGTAGGAGGCATAATGCTTGTCAGAAAGAAGTGCTGGACCTGAAGCAAGAGATCATCTTTAATAATATCCCAGTGAGTTTGATAAAACAAGCCACTAAGTCCATCAGGGCCAGGGGCCTTTGTTGTTCCTAACTGGAATATGGCCTGTCTGATCTCTTCCAAAGTAGGCATTGCGATCAATTGGTCGTTCATTTCAGTACTTAGTAGTGGCGGACACTGTGCAAGAATAGGACCGTAATCTCGTGTCCCCTAAGTCGTATATAACTTCGAGAAAAAAGTTGTCGTCATACCTTGTAGGGCTTTAGGGTCACGAATCCATTGCTGGTTCTCATCTTGTAAAATGGTAATACAATTTCGATGTCTTCTTTGGATTGTAGATGCATGAAAGAACCGAGTATTCTTGTCTCCCTATTTCAACCACTGTACTCTTGATCTTATTGCCCAATACTGTTCTTCCTTCTGCCAAGTTCTTGTAATTTCGTCTATGATTTTGGAGGCTTCCTCCTTGTGATAATTTAAGTGTTGTTGATTCGTCAGGTCTTGTAGTTGGTGTTGTAATGTAATGACTCTGGCACATCCATTTGAGAATTTAGTACGACTCCATGTAGATAGAGCGGTGCTGACATGCTTCAACTTGGAAAGAAAAACTGGATGCGTGGGATGTATAGAAGTCCATGATGTAGAAATAATGTCGCGACATTCAATATCATCGTTCCAGTAGGCTTCATAAATGAAAGATTTCTTCTTCCTCTTGAATGGTGCCGAAGTCTGAATAATCAGCGAACTATGATATGATCCCATTGCCGGTAGCGCTAGCACTTCTGCCCCTGGGAATAGGATACGCCAGTCCATCGAACATAAAGCACAATCCGATCTTTCTTTTACTATCTCGTCCCCATCTCTATTATTCAGCCAAGTAAATTTACAGCCCTTGGTATCTATCTCCATAAGCTCACAGTCAGTAAGAACAGATCTAAAAGACATCATACGAGTAGAATCCGCAGGTCTCTTGCCAAGCTTTTCCCATGGATAAAGTATTTCGTTGAAGTCTCCAACACATAACCAAGGAAAGCTATTTATCCTATGAATCACTCGAAGTTCTTCCCATAGAATCTGTCTTTTGGAATAGTGATAAGGGGCGTGAACACAGGTTAGACGAATGGTTCTATCTTCCTGCACCAATTTACAAAACATATCGAACATGTATTGTGAAGATCGGATCACTTGAATCTCTACCTGGTCATTCCACATCACCGATATACCTCCTGCTATACCGATTGGGTTAATGATAGATGAATGCTGAAGCCTTAGGTTGTATTGGATCTGTTGGAGCTTTAATTCCTGATTCTCCGTTTCCATTAAGAAAACGATATCGGGCTTTTCTTTGGCCTTTATGGCCTTTAAAGACTGGACTGTCGGGGGATTGCCCAAACCCTGACAGGTCCAGCTAATAAGCTTCATTTGTCTGGTGGTGGCTGTTGGGGGCCAGCCACCCAGGCCCATGCACCGACTTCCTTAGCCGCAAACAAAGGTGTATCCATAAGATTTGCTTCTTCCTTGTCAAAGATCATCGGACTTTTGGGCTCATAAGGGTTGTACCGCTTTATCTTTTTGGCCACCCCTTGCTTCGTGGTCAATCGTACATGCTTAACCTTCTTTTGTTGTATGGCTTCCATTGGTTGAAAGTCGATCCCTTTTAACTTTTCTACCGCTGGTTTGATGGTTGTTTGTTGTGGTCTATTCAGCAACCCTTGTCGCGGGCAGAGTTGTTGCTCTTGGTTTTGTTGATGTTGTGGAGTGGTAGAGGCAATACCTGACATGTTAGCTGTTGCACCAGGTGTCGGGTGAGGTAACGCCGGTTCGTTCTGGATCTGGAGTAATGCAGGTGGAGTTTCAGGTACAGTTTCTTCCACTTGACCTTCGTTATCTTGTGGTGTATAAAAGGTAGTCCAATAGGGGCTATGTTCTCTAACCTCAGCCCTTAGCCACTGACCATATGCCATTTTCCCTTTACCTTCCAGTTTCGCCTCATCAAAGGGAATTTATGTGCAGTAGGTAGCATAATGACCTAATCTCCCACACGAATAGCAGAAATGCGAGAGCTTTTCATATCTAAAGTCAAGCCAAAGAATCTTGCCATCTAGTCGGATAAGTTTGCCTGTCTTGAGAGGTTCTTGTAAGGTTAGTTCCACCCGAACACGGCATGGTCTGGATGATGTCCCCTCCTTGGTATCAAGAAGAATTTCTAGAACCCTCCCCAAGTGTTGGACTGCCCTGTTGAGCATTGCCTCCGTGCTCCATTCTAGAGGGAGACCGAACACTTGTACCCAAAATGCACATGTGGAAAAGTCATAGCAGTGAAAGGGGGTATTAGGGATCCATGGCTTTAGGATAACTAAGTGACGAGAGAATAACCAAGGTCCCCCGTCTAGCACTTTTTGCTTATCAGCTTGAGATTGGAACTTGATCGCAAATAGGCCCGCCTCTCGCTGTGAAATGTCAACTTTCTCAATTCGCCAAACACGCGTGAGCGTACTTTGTAATGCATGCGGGAAGTTGATGGATGGATTCGATAAGATACAACCTATTAATGTGAGGCGACATTCTTCTAACTTTCCAGGTGGGAGCTGTTCATCCCATTCCTCTATACACTGCTCGGTGGTTAGACGGCCAAGCCGATTACACAGGGCCGAGAGACGTGAAGAGGTAGCATGGGAATCCGACGCCATAAATAATTCGGAATCACAGAGATACTCAGAAACCAACACTACTAGTCGTCGACCAGCTTGACACTCTTATCATCAAATGAGGTAAGACTTGCCATTTCTTGCAAATTGTCTTTTAGCTGGTTTACTACAACCCACCCTAATCCGATGCTATTTGAAACAAGGCAAATTTCTAAGTAGAATTACCCGGGACCAACTGAAATCGCACCATCAGTGACATGCAGCAAGGAGACCAACTGAAATCCATGGCCAGGAGATTAGATGCCGAGTGGTTCGTCGAGGGCCAAAACTCGCACAAACCCCCAGCGACCAGTGGATGACATTAACTTTGGGAAGACTCGTTCAAAAACTGGAAGAAAGGGGGTAACAATTAACTGAAGCCCTCCTCGCCGATTGGAATGGGTCAATTATCAAGGGGTAGAGAGGATTCATCGCTGGAATTACTGCGATTTAGCAGATTTGGAATGAAACAGTTTGGGAAAGAGGGTTTGGACGGAAACTACCATATCGGTAGAAGGCGACTCTTCATTTCGAGAGAGATTTTTTTGGATGTGCTTGAATGAGGTGTTTTCGTTGAGAAATTTTTTATTAAGCTTCGGCATGCTGTTAAAACAATAATATAAAATGGACAGGTGTCACTTGTGATGTTCTGAGGGGTCACATGTACTCTTCATTGCTAAATATAAAGATTCTACTCTCTCTCTTTCTCTCTCTCTCTCTCTCTCCGTGCACGTTTTTGGTTTCTTTCCTCAGTGCTCTCTTAATGCCGTGGTCCCCATCACATGCAAGTTCACACACTATTCCCAATTAAGGATCACCGAACCCCAATTGAATCAAGCCCCTTGACTAAAAAACAGTATGACTAGATCTGGAGTTGGGTAATGGGGAAACCAAGCTCATTGCCTTTTCACGTGAATCGATCAAATCAAACGTTTGACTTTCTCTCGCCTCCGATGTGTTCCAGTTGGGGGAAAAAGAGTATTATAGCTTGATAATTCTTTTGATAGGTGTGCAACCCATGCATAGGATAAGGAAATAACGTATGTGCTTAGGTCATTCATATAGCCCAGATTTAATTCTGTAAATATTCTAGAATTATTAAGAGAGAGGGAGAAAGAATCAATAAAGATCACATTTTTACTCAATTGGCTTGACATTTATCTTATTAGAATAAAGGGTATTTATACCCCGAACAATATGAATAAGAAATGAAATAATTCAATAAGAAAATAAAGTAATGAAATACCAAATAATATCCCCAATGTCTAACATAATCTCTAGCAATATTCTCTAATATCCTTACATATACTTTGTCAATTTCTCACACAATGAGCTTTATCTTATATTATATGCATGAGAATGCATTCATAGAGAGAGTTTCTCCCTCGGCTCTTTGCTAAGTGGACGCCGCCTTCAACGACGAAACGTTTACAGAGCCAATCCCCAATTAGACTAAATCTTAATCGATTGCTGGCGCCCGCACCTGCTCGTTTCGTTCTTTTCGTCATCACGTGTGCACTCCAATCCCCTACGATTCCAATCCCCTACGATTCTACAAAGTCCACATCAAAGTCGGCTCCCCCTTCCGTTTCACACCTGCCGGCAAGTAGTGAAACCGAATCATCTCGGGGATTCACATTGCAGAGATCCCACTAAAGTTAAAACAGATCGTAAAGTGAATCGCTTCCATCCCTCTCAATGGACCATCTGACGCACTCATAGCTAAAGCTAACTTTGCTAAGGAGCCATCTTCATGGCGGGGTAGCTCCATGGAATCGACATTTTGGTTTTTGTCTATTCGTTTTTTGGCTGATATTAAACAAAGTACTATGTGAGTAATGAAATAAGAGCTGTGTTTGGTAAAAGCAACTTACAATTATTATCAGTAAGTAACAAACTCAGTCCATGAGGGCGGAGTATGGTAAAAGCACATGTGTCGCTAATGAAATGAATAGAACAATCGACGACTTGTCAATGGAGTTGTTGATAATAGGCATCACTGGTTATTGAGGAAAGCCTTTAACAATCGATGAAATTATGGATGCTAGCATGTATTTGCCAAGTAGTTAAGTTAATATTATTTTTGGATATGTAACTTCATCCAGATAAGTGTTGCTGAATGATAGGAGATTACGGAATAACTCCTTGTAATTACATATAGGACTAGGAAGTTGCTCATTTATTTACCCACAGTGTTCTTTGCAAATATAATATTCCCGTGCAAATTTATATTTATCTTTACTTTCCTACAATTTACATTGAGAGCGACATTGTTTTTAATGCTCGTACCTTAAAATTTCTTGTCATTTAAATGACCCATCATAATTTTTTTAGATTCATATCAATTGTCTATATTTTCAAAGGTATTTTAAACTCTGACTGACTAAAATTTGACATTAAGGAGACGTGTCGTTTTTGCTTGTCCTACTAATCTCACATACTAACTTGTTTGTTTTCTAGTACACCGTCACTAATGTTTTAAACTCTTTGTCCCGCGCTGCTATAATCCCGCGTTCATGTCAAAGCGTGTGAAAAGTGAGAACGAATGGGGGGAGCCACGGTTGCCCGCTCCGTCTTTCGTTGTTTGGCCCTATGTTTTTTCCTCTTTTTTCTCCTTTTCTGGAGGCAAGCGCTGTGATTCAGGACGTATTCGCGCGCCGCAAAACACTGCTCGCAATCAATTCATCTTGCTTGCGGTTCCGCATGCTGTCCCGTCCTTTTTGAAGCTCGAAAACGATGTGAACTTCCAACTCCCCCCGCCCCCACTCCCCCAAAAATTCCGAATCGATTTCGTCTATGATGAATTCAACCCTTCTTTCTTTAGTCCTCTCTCTCTCTGTCTCTCTCTGTCTCTCTTTCTTCTGCCATTCAACTCTCTCTCTCTCTAAAAGATATACAGACATCTCCATCGCATTACATCTCCCTTCAACACAGCTATATACATAAGCTCCTGGACATCGCCCATTAAGTCCTGACATCCCGCACTCCAAACTCATCATGTCTGTTTTCCTGTTTGTAGGGTTTTCTGTCATCTTGTATGCCTTCCTCTCCCTCATTCACCAAAGCATCAGAGAGAAAACGTCATCCTCCGCTTCTCATCGTATGAGCCACGGCCCTCCTTCTCATCCCATCATAGGATGTCTCCTCTCTTTCTACCAGAACCGTTCCCGCCTTCTCGACTGGTACACTGACCTCCTCTCCCGATCCCCTACCCATACCATCGTCATTCACCGGCTCGGCGCGTGCCGCACCGTCGTCACCGCCAACCCTGACAACGTCGAGCACGTCCTCAGGGCCAACTTCCACAACTACCCCAAGGGCGTCCCCTTCACCAGCATCCTCGGCGACTTACTTGGCTGCGGCATCTTCAACGTCGACGGTCCTCTCTGGAGCACCCAGCGCAAGCTCGCCAGCCACGAGTTCAGCACCAATTCGTTGAGGGACTTCCTCGTGCGGACGCTTGAAGCTGAGGTCGAGAACCGTCTCTTGCCGCTTCTCCAAGACTATGCCGATACTGATCGAACCCTGGACCTTCAAGACTTGCTCAGGCGGTTCGCTTTCGACACCGTGTGCCAAATTTCTTTAGGCACCGACCCGGATTGCCTCGACCTCTCGCGTCCGCTGCCTCCTCTGGTGACTGCCTTCGAAAACGCGTCGAGGATATGCGCAATGCGAGCCACCTCCCCAGTGTATCTGGTCTGGAAAATCAAGAGAGCGTTGAACATCGGGTCTGAAAAGAAGCTTGCGGAAGCTGTCAAGCTCGTGCATGATGATATAGTTGATATAATCCGGAACAGGAAGAAGAAGCTGCTCCAAGAGAATGACGATCAGCAGATAAAATACGACGGCGACCTCTTGTCTCGGTTTCTTGCGGCCGGGCACAGTGAAGAGATGGTGCGGGACATGGTGATAAGCTTCGTGATGGCCGGAAGAGACACCACATCGGCCGCAATAACGTGGCTCTTCTGGCTCCTTGCTCAGAACTCGAATGCGGAGCGAGCGATCGTGAGCGAAGTTGACTCGATTCTTGACCGGAGCTACAAGAATTGCTTGGACTTCGAAGCCTTGAAGGAGATGAGGTTCCTGAAGGCATGCCTCTGTGAATCGATGCGGCTGTACCCGCCGGTCGCATGGGACTCGAAGCACGCCGCGGCGGACGACGTGTTGCCGGACGGGACCCCGGTGAGGAAGGGCGACAGAGTGACGTACTTTCCCTACGGCATGGGGAGGATGAAGGAGCTGTGGGGGAAAGACAGGCTCGAGTTCAAACCGGACCGGTGGCTGGTGGGACCGGGAATGGAAGGTGGTGCCGAGGGGGAGTTGAGAGCGGTGAGTCCATACAAGTTCCCGGTTTTTCAGGCCGGTCCGAGGGTGTGCCTTGGGAAGGAGATGGCCTTCATCCAGATGAAGTACGTCGTGGCGTCGATTTTGGGGAGGTTCGAGATCAGACCGGTTCTCGAGAACCGGCCGGCTTTCGTGCCTCTGTTGACCGCCCACATGACGGGGGGATTGAAGGTCGTGGTCAATAAAAGGCAGCTAATGGGAAGCTGCTGAGCAGTTGCGACGAAAGGAGTTGGAGAGTACTCAGAGTAGTACATAAGAGAGGGTAGGTGGGGGAGCGGATGCTTGTCGTTTTTGTAGTTTAACTGCCTCGAACGATTCGTAAGAAAGATTATAAATAAATGCCTAATCATATCATCCCCTCGGTATTTATATATCTACACAATAGTGTACCTATTAGATTGTGGATATCAATCGTTCGGTTCAGGTTTGCATGATATCCAAAACGCTTGGAATCACACTTATCTCAAGTTAAACCATGAATCAATTGGAAATGATAAATGTGGCTTAGTTCGGGTTGGATTTTTGGGGTTCCCTTTTTTTTTTCCGGGCTATTTCAAGCATATGCCCCCGTTGACCATGAAGTTATTCCAGACCTAGTATACTACATTTGGTTTCCCTATATATGTTTATTTGGAGCTAATTTCAAACCTGTTGGACAAAGAAATTTAGCAAGAAGCTAACTGTGGAAGTCCAGTTTCTTAAAACACCAAAACTTTAACTGTGGAAGACATTGAATCAGGTTAAGTCTTATACAATAGCTTAACTTGGCAGTACAAGTGCTTACGAAGATATACAAACATATCGGAACGATGAATGACCAAGATCTCCTCATCTTTTCATTTAACAAAACCAATATTCTCCAACAAATTCAATCATGTTCAGGCAATCTCCATTTTGGCCAAAAGACCATATTAGCTAAATCTCTTGAGGAAAATCTTTCCAGCCCATTAACTATTCGATATTGTAAATTTGCCAATCACGTGGAAAACATCAACATATGTTTTTTTCAAGGATGCTTCAGTTTGCAAGATACTCTATTTATATTATGAACAGTAACTGTACAACTCAACTTACAATTTTCATCCTCAACTTTAAAGAATGAAAGCATCCAATGGTGCAATTATTCAATAATGAAGCTATGGGGAGAATGATAAAGCTTGTTTACTGTTCTCTTACACCAGCAAACTTTCTCTACGGTGAGACCTCATTAGTCAATTTTTTGATTGAACCTTTAAATATTCGCTTTTGACAAATTATAGTGCTTTTTTAGGGCTCTTGAAAATTTAGGTAAGAGAGAAAGGAGGGAAAAAAAAAAAGAAACTGAACCGAAGTGAATAGCCAAACTACTCAAATTTCTTTACTAATTACATGAAATGAAATGACCTAAAATTTTCGGTTTGGTTCAATTCAGGTATATTTGACACCCCTAGGGATATTTCGATGGACTGTTGAAATGTGCCTTTTAAGGGAGATGTGATATTGATCTATTGTACATGTAGACTAGTAGCTTCACGATGTAGCTATCCTAATGTACTAGTAGGACATACGGACGATGGAAGTCATGGCCGAAACATAAAGAAGGAAATGATTTGATATTCAAAAGCGCATGTGCACAATATGCCTAAATATTCACCTAATTGCGGATGGCACAATGTTCACCCCCTCGGTCTTGACTCCACGTGTCCTTCGCTACTGATGCCAATTGCCAAGTAATATATCGAATCAATCCAATGTTCACTGGCTGAATCCGTCGCCTCTTAAGAGAGTTCAGCCGGCAAGAACAAGACAGAGTCTTTTCCCCTTGATGCAATGTTGACAGCAATAGTATTTTTAAATTAATTCATTTTATCTTACGTGCTGTTTTTTGTTGCTTTTTTCTTTAAATAAGATTTAAAGAATGGCATTTTTTTTAAAAGCTAAAATAATTCTAAAAAAATAAAACTAGAAAGAAAGAAATAAAGAAAGAAAGAAAATGAGCAGGGTCATGGGTGGCTCAGTAGCTGCCACTATCACTACCACCGTCGGAGGGGGCCGATGAGGTCGTCGGCCCTAGGTTGTGGACGGGGATGGCCCTTGCTGACCTAAGCGAAAGCTCCCCCAAATCTGGGCGATGCCTCAACTAGGGTTGGCAAGGCTCGCAAAATTGGTGATGTTGACCCTTGCCTATGGCCTACGAGTCTCCCAGCCCTAGGTGAGGGCCAGCAATCCTCACTAGGCTCAAGCGAGGGTGTGGCGTCGCCTAGATTTAGGTGAGCCTTGTCGACTCTTGCCTAGCTAACGAGGGCTGCCTCACCTTTGCCACCTCGCCAGCCCCCTCCGACAATGGTAGCAACGTCTGTGGTGCTAGCCATGATTGCTACCCCTTACTTTTTATTTTTATATATTTACACTTTAATATCTCAAGTATTCAAAATTTTACAAAGTGATCATATACGTGTTAGAATTGCGTGTTAAAATTTCGAACTCATATGTCGAAATGTGTCTTAAAAAATGAATCACGTGTTGAATTTTTCTACACATATGATTGCGTGTCCAAGCGTATTGAACACATGGGAATATTGTACATGATACGAAAGTTTTCGAAGGGGGTGGATGCTCCTTGAATGATTACCTCTTGGGGTCCATCGAGATATGGTAGATCGCTGCTGTCGAGTCCGGGCGTGGCAGTGGGCACAAACCTTCAGCAAAGTCTACCGCTTTTTTTGGGGCCCAAGGTCGTGGTCGTACGATGATGATGGTGACGACGACGATTTATAGATTTAGAAGAGGCGCCCGTTCGTTTCTTTCTTCTTGTCAGCCGCGGCTGTACCTTTTTCTGACACATGACTCGTTCGGCGAAAACCCTAATGGGAAGAGTTCAGAGTGGGAAAGGAAAAAAGAAGGAACAAGAGAAAAGCTGACAGACGATGTGACCATCCCCCCAGTCCCCATTGACTTGACCCATGCCCATCCGAATCGTCGAGAATCCAGTTAAAAAATGATGCGAATCCCTGGTAGACGGGGGTGAAATTTCGAATGTTGGAATTTAGGGTGGACGCCTGCTTCCAAATGTGGGGAAATCTCTCGTATTGAACAAATTCCATGTCTCGACTACTCGATATAAAGCCTTTCGGATAGCTGGCTCTTGTCTTTCTCCTTTGGAAAAAGCATGCGTCCTCCGTTCACGACCAGGCCAACAAACGGCAGGACGACAGCTATTTTCGATCGCGACAAAGCCGATCCGCCATCGCCATTGCAAAAGTCCAAACACCCCTGATTAAGGGGCAAGTAAAAGAAGGTGAGGAGGAAGGTCCCACGTTCGGACGCAAAAGAGAAACGTGGTTTTAACTCTTCACGTGCTCTAAATCGACGCCAAAAGAGACGAGAAAAGCCATCGACACATCAACGGCAGCAGCAGCACTATCTCCAAGAGATTTTACCTCTTAGTCTCTTTTAAAGAATAGTTTTCCTTATGGAAATGAGACGTCCATGTCGTGCGTGTCCAATCGAGTTCGTCCTTTGATCGCTTTCCACCTAACCCAACTTCTCCACAAGTCGCTTCATTTTCGTTCCCGCCCCCATTGCTGACCTACTTCGGTTTTCTTGGTCGCCCAAGCCCTCGTATATCGATGTTATGTAGACTTGCCATTTCGGTACGTTAAAATGGTTCTTGCGTAAGCGCGTAAAAAGGTAAAATTTTCCTTCTTGTGATCAGAACTAAGAATAAATTGACTTGCGAATTGCTCAGCTTGATTTTGCACGAACTGATGAGACCACCCATCTCATCTAACGAACCGATTTGTAAGATGTTACGTGCAACAACTTTTCTTTTATTGGAAGGCATAATGATGGTTTCTTTCTTTTTTGGGAAATCCTTTTGAAATGAAAGAGACGAGGCGCATGACGCGCAGTTAACAAAAGAAGAAGCCCAATCAAGATTACCAAAAGTACTAGAACATGGCACATCAAGACAATTGCAAGGTTTTTAAAAATCACATGTTTCGGAAAGTGATCCGCTCCATACATCAACAGTCACAATTTTGAATTACAATCACCACGTTTGGACCGAGTGTTCTATTTTATATTCTTAAACATGGGCTAAACATAGCTAGGAAATATTTGTATTCTCATTTATTATGTATGCCATTGATCGATAGTAATTGATATTGGAAATCATGATATGATAGTTTGAATATTTTGATACTTCGATAGCCATCTTGTGCTGTTTATAAGTTTCTCCTGTACTCTTCACTGGTGAATATGAACATTCTACTCTCTCCACTCATGTTTTTGGTTTCTTCCTCAGTGCTCTCCTAATGCCCTGGTCCTCATCACATGCAATTTCACACACTATTCCCATTTAAAGAATCACCGAACCCCACTTGAATCAAGCCCCTTGACTAAGAACACCGTGAATAGATCTGGAGTTAGGCAATGGGAAAACCAAGCTCATTGCCTTTTCACATGTATCGATCAAATCAAACGTTGACTTGCTCTAGCCTCCAATGTGTCCAAGTTGGGGAAAAAGGGTCTTATAAGTTGATAATTCTTGGGAGAGGCGTGCAACCCACGCATAGAGCAAGCAAATTACGTCCGTGGTTAGGTCATTCATATATCCTACTTTTAATTCTGTAAATATTCTAAAATTTTCAAGAGAGAGGGGGAGAAAGAATCAATAAAGATCACATCTTTACTCAACTGGCTTAACATTTACCTCATTAGAATTAAGAGTATCGATATCTGAACAATATGTATAAGAAATGAAATAATCTAATAAGAAAAATTAGCTATATTAAAAAGTAACAAAATACCAAATAATTTCCTTAATATCTAATATTATCTCTAGCAGCCTACTAAGGAAATACCTAATATTTACAAATATGCTTTGTCAAATTCCCACACAAGGAGCTTTATCTCATACTATATGCATGGGAATGCATCCATAGAGAGAGTTTCTCCCTCGGTTTTTTGCTAAGTGGAGGCCGCCTTCAAAGACGAAACGTTTACAAAGCCAAAACCCAATTAGACTAAATCTTAATCGATTGCTGGCGCCCGCACCTGCTCGTTTCGTTCTTTTCCTCATCACGTGCGCATTCCAGTCCCCTACGATTCTACAAAGTCGACATCAAAGTCGGCTCCCCTTCCCTCCCACACCTGCCGGCCGGCAAGTAGCGAAACCGAATCATCGTGTGGATTCACATTGCAAAGATCTCACTAAAATTAAAACAGATCGTAAGTGAATCACTTCCGTCCCTCTCAATGGACCATATCTAGCATTCCTAGCTAAAGATTACTTTGATATGGAGCAATTTTCGTGTCGGATACCTCCATAGAATCGACACTTTGGTTTTTGTCTATTTGTACTTTGGCTTATATTAGGTAACTATCGTGGTCCTTTCTTTCGGGGAAAATGACACTGTAATTATTCTCTTGAATATTTTATTAACGAAAGTATTATGTGACTAATGAAATGAGAGCTGTGTTTGTTAAAAGCAACTTTCGATTATTATCAACAAGTAACAAACTCGGACCATGAGAGCTGAGTTCGGTAAAAGCACGTGTCACTTATGAAATGAATAGAACAACCAACAACTTGTTAATAAAGTTGTCGATGATGGTATCACCAGTTATTGAAGAGAGCCTTCACTAGTCAACGAGATTATCTATGCAAGCATGTGTTTGCCAAATAGTGGAGTCGATATTTTCCGATCTATAACTCCATGTATACAAGTGTTGCTGAATAACAGAAGATTGTTCTTGTAACTTCTCGTAACTACATACAGTATTAGGAAGTCACTTATTTATTTACCCATATTATATTCTTTGTGAAAGACCCCAAATCAATTATAGAACTCAATGTTCTCGTGCAAATTTATTTTCATCTTTATTTTTCTACAGTTTACATCATGGGTGATATTGTTCCCCGTGCTCGTGCTTTTAAATTCTTGGTCATTTATTTTCCCATCCAAAAACGGCAAAATAACCCATCATAACTGCCCCCTGAGGGGTAGGGACGCGTAAGTTTCGAGAGTGGGTTGCGACTCCCACGCCTGCAAGAGGCAGGGCACAAGTCTGCGAGTGAGTGTAGAGTAGGATTAGAGTAGGACTGACAAAAAAAAAAAACCCATCATAACTTTTGCTGATTTATATCAATCGTTCATATTTTCAACGGTATTTCGTCTTTTCGGTGAGATTGTCACTGAGCAAGATTTGACATTTAGACGTGTCATTTGTGCTTGTTCCACTAATCTCACCGAACACATCTATTGATACCAATTTGGTTGTTTTCTAGTGCACTATCACCGCATGCATGTGATGATCCATATGTCCTCACATTTCACACAATCTCAATGTTTTTCTACCGCGTAGTTATCATACTCCTTTCACGTCAAAGTGTATAAAAAGTGAGAACGAATGGGGGGAAACATGATTGCCTCCCTCGTCTTCTGTTGTTTGGCCCCATGTTTTTTTTTCCTCTTTTCTGGTGGCAAGCGCGGTGATTCAAGACGTACTCGCCCGCCGCTGAAAACGTCTTGCGATCAATTCATCTTCCTTGCAATTCCGCATGCTGTCCCGTCCTTTTTGAAGCTCGAGAACCATGTGAACTTTCAATTCCTCCTCCCCGCCACAACTCCGAATTGATTTCGTCTTCCCCGAAAGATGATGTGTGCTGATCAAAAAGTCCTTCGGTAGCGTGCCCCCGCTTTAGCTGCGGACGGCCGCTCTCGGATTGAACCCATCACTCCCATACGGTTTGATCCCAATTATCTCGCCAACAGTTATTACACGTTGTAGAAATTTAGTATGAAGAGTTCAACCCTCTTTAGTTCCTCCCCCCCAAACCCGTCTCTCTCTATAGAAGATAAACATACATCTTCGTCGCTTTACATCTCCATTCAACACAGCTATGTATACATAAGCTCTTGGACATCACTCATAAGTCCTGACATCCCGCACTGCAAGCTCATCATGTCTGCTCTCCTGTTTGTAGGGTTTTCTGTCATCTTGTATGCCTTCCTCTCCCTCATTCACCACAACATTAGCAAGAAGACGTCATGCTCGGCTGCTCGTTGGACGAGCCACGGCCCTCCTTCTCATCCCATCATAGGATGTCTCCTCTCTTTCTATCGAAACCGTTCCCGCCTTCTCGACTGGTACACCGACCTCCTCTCCCGATCCCCTACCCGTACCATCGTCATCCACCGGCTCGGCGCGTGCCGCACCGTCGTCACCGCCAACCCTGAGAACGTCGAGCACGTCCTCAAGAACAACTTCCACAACTACCCCAAGGGCGTCCCCTTCACCAGCATCCTCGGCGACTTTCTCGGCTGTGGCATCTTCAACGTCGACGGTCCTCTCTGGAGCACCCAGCGCAAGCTCGCCAGCCACGAGTTCAGCACCAATTCGTTGAGGGACTTCCTCGTGCGGACGCTTGAAGCTGAGGTCGAGAACCGTCTCTTGCCTCTTCTCCAAGACTATGCCGATACTGATCGGACCCTGGACCTTCAAGACCTGCTCAGGCGGTTCGCTTTCGACACCGTGTGCCAAGTTTCTTTAGGCACCGACCCGGATTGCCTCGACCTCTCGCGCCCGCTGCCTCCTCTGGTGACTGCCTTCGAAAACGCGTCGAGGATATGCGCAATGCGAGCCACCTCCCCAGTGTATCTGGTCTGGAAAATCAAGAGAGCGTTGAACATCGGGTCCGAAAAGAAGCTTGCCGAAGCTGTCAAGCTCGTGCATGATGATATAGTTGATATAATCCGGAACAGGAAGAAGAAGCTGCTCCAAGAGAATGACGATCAGCAGATAAAATACGACGGCGACCTCTTGTCTCGGTTTCTTGCGGCCGGGCACAGTGAAGAGATGGTGCGGGACATGGTGATAAGCTTCGTGATGGCCGGAAGAGACACCACATCGGCGGCGATGACGTGGCTCTTCTGGCTGCTTGCTCAGAACTCGAATGCCGAGGAAGAGATCGTGAGCGAAGTTGACTCGATTCTTGACCGGAGCTACAACAAGTGCTTGGACTTCGAAGCCTTGAAGGAGATGAAATTCCTGAAGGCATGCCTCTGTGAATCGATGCGGCTGTACCCGCCGGTCGCGTGGGACTCGAAGCACGCTGCGGTGGACGACGTGTTGCCGGACGGGACCGCGGTGAGGAGGGGCGATAGAGTGACGTACTTTCCCTACGGGATGGGGAGGCTGGAGGAGCTGTGGGGGAAGGACAGGCTCGAGTTCAAACCGGACCGGTGGCTGGTGGAACCGGGAGTGGAAGGTGGCGCCGAGGGGGAGTTGAGAGCGGTGAGTCCATACAAATACCCGGTGTTTCAGGCCGGTCCGAGGGTGTGCCTCGGGAAGGAGATGGCCTTCATCCAGATGAAGTACGTCGTGGCGTCGATCTTGAGGAGGTTCGAGATCAGACCGGTTCTCGAGAACCGGCCGGTTTTCGTGCCTCTGTTGACAGCCCATATGGCGGGGGGGCTGAAGGTCGTGGTCAAGAAAAGGAAGCTAATGGGAAGCTGCCAAGTTGTTGCGACGAAAGGAGTCGGAGAGTAGATGAAGATAGGGTTGGTGACGGAGCGAATGCTCTTCGTTCTTGTAGTTTTGCTGCCTCAATTGATTCATTGGAAAGATTATAAATGCCTAATCATATCATCCCCTAACAAAGAATAAAAATTATTAGATCGCGAGTGTCAGCGGTTCAGGTTTGGGTTTCCATGGCACCCAAACCATTTAGAATCTCATTTGTTTTTAGCTAAACCGTGGACTGGTTGGAAATGAAAAATGTGGTTTGGTTCGGGTCAAGTTTTCAGGTTTCCTTTTTTTTCCCAGGCTATTTCGAACATATGCCCTGATTGACCATCAAGTTATTCCAGACCTAGTCTACTACATTTGATTCACTATAGATGTTTATTCTGAGCTAATTTCAAATCCGTTGGCCAAAGAAATTTATCAACAAGCTAAACTGTGGAAATACAGTTTCTTATAACACCAAAACTTCAACTGTGGAAGACATTCAATCAGGTTGAGTCTTATACAATAGCTTAACTTGACAGTACAAGTGCTTACAAAGATATACAAACACATTGGAATGAAGAATGACCAACATCTCCCCATCTTTTTGTTTAACAAAACCAATATTTTCCAACAGATTCAATCATGCTCAAGCAATCTCCATTATGGTCAAAAGACCATATTAGCTAAATATCTGAAGGATAATCTTCAAAAGACCCAATTTATTATTGATATCGTAAAATTTCCAATCACGAGGAAGATATCAACATATGTTTTTCCAATAATGCTCCAGTTTCCAAGGTACTATATTTATATTATGAACAGTAATTGTACAACTCTACTAACACTTTTCGTCCTCAACTCTAAAGAATGAAAGCATCCGATGGTCCAATCTGAAGCTATAGGGAGAATGATTAAACTTGCTTGCTGATCTCTTATACCAGTAATGCTTTCTCTATGGTGAGACCTCATTTTTGTCAATTTTTGGAGTGAACCTTTGAAAATTCTCTTTTGATGAATTATAGTGCTTTTTTAGGATTCTTGAGAATGCAGGTGAGAAGGGAAGGGAGAAAAAATATATCTAAACTAAATCATCAAACTACCCAAAATTCCTTTACTAATTACCCGAACCGAAATGACCTGAAATTTTCAGTTTGGTTCGATTCTGCTATATTTGACACCCCTAATAGTGATCGTTAGGAATCCAGGGACATTTCGTTAGATAGTTGAAATGTATCTTTTGAGGGAGATACGATATTGATGGGCATTATACGTGGACTAGCAGCTTCGTGATGTAGCTTTCCTAATGCACTAGTGGGACACGTGGACGATGGAAGCCATGGCCGAAATGTAAAGAAGGAAATGATTTGACATGCAAAAGCGCATGTGCACGATATGCCCAAATATTCACCAAATTGTGGCTGGCAAAATATTCAACCCCCTCGATCTTGACTCCACGTGTCCTTCGCTACTGCATACCATAGGCTACTGATGCAAATTGCCAATTAATATCTCGGATCAATTCAGTGTTCACTGATGAATCGTCACCTCTTAGAAGAGTTCAACCAGCAAGAACAAGCCCCTTGATGAAGTGGTTGGCAGTGATTGGAAGTCTCTAGGCAGTTCTTGGAACTTCAGATAGTCAGTTCATGAAAACTCGAGGCTCGAGTTTGAATGGATTCAAGGCCTCATCCCCTTCTGCTGCGGCTTCTCCTCAACCATTCAAACATACTTCAGAAAAGTCTCGCCAACGACTGGAGCTTCTCTTCCTCAGTATTCTTTGAGGATAGGGATCTACCAGTCTCCTAAGTAACACCGATGGGGATTCTTCCCATGGACGTGTGCTGAAATCCGTATCTTCAAATTATGACTCGCGTTTACCCTTTGAAATTTTATTTGGGTGTATATCCACCGTTGTAATCTACGATTCCAGATATACTGCTCTTCCCCATGAGGGAAGTTCTCGAAGTAATGATTAGAAATGGCGCCTTAAGATGTTTGAATGCCTATCATTGCACGAGGCATAATGCCACACTTCTTTTGCTGTGGTTTAGAGGATAAACATGCTTGATGGGACTACGACATGGTTGAATGCCAGCAATGTATCATTCTAATTGTCACAATTTCAATCCACAATAATACACACCAATGCGTTCCAGCATTGACAATTCACTTTAAGTGGCAACAAAGAATGACCAGTGCATCAATTAAGATATTGCCAATCAACATAGTCAATGGAAATTATGTAAAAGAAAACCCACCCAGTGACGCATCCCTGTAACTTATTGTTGGATTTTGCGGAAGCGTGTGTGTAGGTGTGTGTGATATATGGCAAGGGAGCTGAGAAATGAACAAATGACAATATAGGATAGTTCAAGAATAAATAACATGGGATATAGTTTATGTAGTTGATGGAAATGGGTAGTATAAGATGTTTTAGTAATGGAGGAGTATTTCATGGTATAGAAACTATCTTAGCTCTACTCCTCCACACACAGTGGAGGTCTAAACCTTACATGCCAAATGGATGACCTACAAGCCTATTTATAGGCAATTACAATCGACTTAGGGCTTGTTTGTCAAACAGTATTTTTGTTCCCTAGATTAAAATTTTTTGTTCTTTTGTTTCAGGGAACAAAAAAAGAACAGGAATGTGTTCGTAAAACTTTTGTTACCGGGAATAAAAAATCTATTATTTTTTTAATTCCCGAGAACAGATTTGGAATAGAAACAAAAAGTAGAAAAAAGTAATTTCTTGTTCCCGGAAACAATTTCTAAGAAATAAAAAAACAAAAACTCAAAACTCTTCTTTTGTTTATTTCTACTTCAGCCCGTGTCCTCTATCTCAGCCAATCCACTTGCACCCTCTCTGTCTCAAGTCCCTCCATTCTCCGCCGTCTCTCAGCTTCTCCGCCGTCATCCTCTTCGGCGACCGGCCGATGAGGGCTAGCAAGATTGCCGGCTCATGGGGAGGCCGAGCTTGCCTAGCCACGGTGAGGCTCGGTGGGCGAGCTTGAGCTCGCCTAGCCAAGGCAAGGCCAAGCCTCGCCGGCCGACGTGAGGCTTGGCCTCGCCAGGCCAGGTGAGGTTGACCTCGTGCCAATGGTTGGCGAGGCTCGCCTGGCCACCAAGGCCACCGACGAGGCTTGATCTTGCCTAGATCTAGCAAGGCCGAGCCTCACGGTGGCCTAGCGAGGCTCCGACGAGCTCGTTGGACCTTGCCCAACCGGTCGCTGGCCACCGTCGTGGCTGGCGACCAGCCACAAAGGAGAAAGAAGGAAAAAAAAAAGAAAAAAGAACAAAGAATGAAGAAAAAATGAAAAATATAATAAAAATATTGAAAAATTAAAAGAAACAACAAAATTATACAAGTTTACCAAATGCATTTCTATTCCTGGAATAGAAATTTCTTACAGATTACCAAGCGCGTTCTTATACTCAAAAATTGTTCTCGCGAACAGAAAAAAAAAAAAAAAAACTATTTATGTTAAAAAATTATTCCCCGGAACATAAACGTTATCAAATGCGCCCTTAGCCACCGCCTTAGACAGCTAGACTTTTGATGGACCTTAGATAACTTGTTTTAGTTGACATTTGTTTTGTTTGACTAATAAACCTTCTTCAACTTTTCTTCTTCTACTTTGGCACTGACTTAGACAGCATATTTCCGGCTGGAAGTTCAATGGTTCCAGTTGTTGTCCATGTTCTTGACTCTTCTTTCTTCATGGTTAAGCAGCTATTCTTGACTTATTTTCAAGATTTCCTCAAGCTATCCACCGTCCAAGGCTTTCTTCAAGATTAGGCTAGTTGACAACTTCTTGTGTAGAGAATGTGGAAAATGGATCATAATTTCCAACACTCATCCAACCACCATAATACTGAGATTTCAGTCACGCAGACATCCTAGAACAGAAATGGCGTGTGCCATTTACAATACAAATGCACCATCTTCTATTCTTAACAACAATTGCGGTCAAGTCTTCCCTGTCCACCATTTTCAGTTTTATAATCTAAGTCTGCCGCAAAAAAGATCCAAGTCTTAAGGACAGAACCAGTCCTCTTTCATCTGCAGTTCAAACAAAAGCACAGTGATAAAGTGCATGGCCTATGGTTATAAGTAATGGCCGCACAATAAAGAACCTACAAAGTAAGGGTAGCCGTCATCTTTGCCGAAAGTCGCGGGAGCATTCTCAACAAATAGACTGGTAAAGAATAAAATGGCCACACACTTCCCCGGTTCTCTGTTGTGGTACCTAATTCATAGTTTACCATTCAATTACAAGAGAAGAAATGGAAGAAAATGGATTAAACCGAGCAACCTAAGAGGCAAATGTTACCTTTAACGGAATATGCGGACTTGCCAGTTTCTTTTCTGGTCTCCTTGGCTTCAGCTTTACAAATGTCCACTACAAATATGGGTGAGAGATTCCAACAACTCCTGGCAAGAATAATATTGTCGCAACCTCTTTTTTTTTCGGCGCCCGCAATCGGGTACGAGCGCCTAAGGAGGCTAATGGCTCGGCTAAATTTAATTATGCCCGGACTCTCCCAAATCCACCAATTCACGACTTTAATAGTATGAGTTTTTAACCTCGTAAATCAATTTTTAAATTGGAGTCACCACTAATCGATTTGGGGTGGGTCGATTAGAAACCGAAGCGAAGTATCGGGAGAAATACTCGCTCTGCGCGCAACTGAGAAATTAGGATCGAGGACTTGATTACACTAGTTAATCACTTATGCCCTTTCGGTACCTAATCTTGTTTAAACCCGAGGTTTTTGGATGTTCGAGGGATTTTCCATGCATTTTGGGAGGAAAAACATTTTTGAGTATTTTTCTCATTTTTTTGGACATAAAAGGGATTTTTGGTATTTTTTGGAAAAGTACAAGTCTTTTTGGCTTTTTCATGAATTTTTGGCTTTTTTTGGATTTTTGGCATTTTTTGGAAAATATGAAATATTTTTATTTTTTGATTTTTCGGAAAGTAAAATATTGTTTTTAATATTTTTTAATATTTTTGGAAAATAAATTATTTTTTGATTTTCTCGATTTTTTAGAAAATAAAACATTTTTCGACATTTTTTAATATTTTTCGATTTTTTGGAAATTAAAACATTTTTTAATATTTTTTGAAAATAAAATATTTATTATTTTATATTAAAATAACAAAATAAAACCGACCGGGTCGGATCATGCGTTGGGTCCGACCCGGTCGGCGACCCAAACGCGACGGGCCCGACTCGGATTTTTCATCTTTTTCCTTTTTTTTTTTTTTTTTTTTTTTCAAACAACGCCGTGGCGGGCGTTTAGGGACGCCCCGGCCGGCCCGACGACCGGATCCATTGACCCGCTCCGCGACCCGGCTCCCCGCGAACCCTACCCGACCCGGCTCCGATTCGTGACCCGACCTTCCACCGCCCAAAACCGCGAAACCCTACCCGACTCGCCAACCCGGCTCCGACTCCATGACCCGGAAAATCGCAAACCCTAGGGTTCACGAATCTGTGGCGCCGAGGGGGAAATTGAGGCATTGCGGCGGCGGCGGCGGCGACGACGACGACAGCAAAGACAACGACGACGGCAGAATATGACTAATGCGATGAACGGTGAAGGCGATGGCAGAATACGGCGAATTCGGCGAAGGCGACGGCGACGGCCCTTTTACCTTTCCTCAAACAGGGACGATGAACGGTGATGGCGGGGATCGATTGACGACGGCCTCACCGGGGGGCACGATAGCAAACCTTCAAGCAACGGCGTCGGGACTTGGTCGGGGCGAACGGCGGCGGCGGTACGGCGTCCGACGGCACAAAGAAGCAAGAAAACTCCCGGATCTCGAGGCGCCGCAGATCTCGGCCGGACCTTCCTCGGCCTTGATTTCTCCTCACTCAGGCCAGATCTGAGCCTCCACCGGCCGG
Organism: Eucalyptus grandis; assembly: GCF_016545825.1. Taxonomy (NCBI): domain Eukaryota; kingdom Viridiplantae; phylum Streptophyta; class Magnoliopsida; order Myrtales; family Myrtaceae; genus Eucalyptus; species Eucalyptus grandis. The sequence continues at coordinate 583,456 of NC_052613.1, forward strand.
ATCTAACCTTCTCGAGGTTGCTCGCTGCCGCCTTCCCGAAGTCTCGGTGGAAGGTGGGCCGAGCTCGCGACTCGAGCTCTCTCCCCGCGCTCACCCTTCAACCCTTCCCGATGTCTCTCGGTGAAGGATTTCCGAGCTCACCACGCCCTCCGACGTGCTTGCAGCCACCTATTTATAGGCGAAGGAACTTGGTCGACGGAGGGGCCTCGGTCCGCCGGCCTCCGACTTGCCCACCGGTTCCGCTCGGCGAACCGGTGTCCCATCGAGCTTTCAGTGGCTCGCCGGCATTAATGGCGCCCGCGATCTTATCCCCTCCGGTCGACGTCGCCCTACACTCCTCGGCTGTAGGCCGTCCTTCGCGCGCGTCGCCGGCCACCGCGCGTGAGATGCAAGCGATTGAGGAAGAAGAAGATAGGAGAAAGAAGAAAGAAAAGGGGCCGGGCCAAGGGTGAAGGAAAATGGGCCATATGGACCACGCGGAGGAAGAGAAAGGGAAAAGAAAAAGGGCTGGGCTTTTGCTTTTTTTTTTTGTTTATTAATTATCTTATTTATCCTAAATAAAATAAAAACTTAATAAAATAAAATTAACCTAAATAAAATTGAGGTGTCAACACGCCCCTCTTTGAAGGTGAGCTCGAGGTTGCATTCAAAGACAAGACGATGCCTCAATTTTATCCATACATGCGTAGCGAATTATATTTTATTTGGGATCTATTATTCTATGTAGGAAAAGAGCAATATAACTTTACATATACTAAGGCAGATAAGAAGATACACATGGTAGCCACTTACCGGGAGTAAGTGAGATAGGGTGTGAACCCCGAGTTTTGGCAAGTATCAAGGCGTCATCTTACCTGGTGATATGAAGATGTTGCTTTTCCTGTGGCTCGAACCATTCTTCGATCGCCCTCGTTAAAACAATCAATGATTTGTCTAGGACCCGAACCTTTTTCGGTCGCCTTGACGAGAGATTGCTCCTTTAGGACCCGAACCATTCTTCGGTCGCCGTGACGGGAAGTTGCTTCTCCAAGACCCGAACCATTCTTCGGTCGCCGTGACGGGAAGTTGCTTCTCCAAGACCCGAACCATTCTTCGGTCGCCTGTTAAAACAATCCATGATTTGTCTAGGACCTGAACCTTTCTTCGGTCGCCTTGACGGGAGATGCACCGACCTTTCTCGGGGCATCTCATTTGTGGGTGCCCGATTTGTATCAAGGACACCGCTTAGTACCCGACCTTTCTCGGGAGATGAGCCGACCTTTCTCAGAGCATCTGTTTTGCTGGGGTGTTTGACTTCTATCAAAGACACTGGTTGGAACCCGACCTTTCTCGGGAGGATGCACCGACCTTTCTCAGGGCATCGATTTGTGGGGCGTCGACTTCGTCAAGATACTAGTTGGAACCCGACCTTTCTCGGAAGATGCGCCGACCTTTCTCGGGGCATCCGTTTTGGGGCGATACTGGACATTCACAAGCATATCAAAGAGTACCTGGATATTCACAAGTACTAACATGAAGGATGTTTGGGCCTTTGCATGCGTCGAAATGGGTATTTGGCTGACCATAGGTATTGAAGGGGTATTTGGATGATCACAATTATGAATTCTCGGGGGATACTTGGACATTCACAAGTATCGAAGGGGTACCTGGATGATCATAGGTACAAACTCTTGGTGCATGGAATATCGAGGACGTACCTGAGATATTCATGAAGGTCTCTCACCTCCTTGTAATTGGGAATATCGAGGGCGTGCCTCGCATATTCATGAAGGTCTCTCACCTCCTGGTAACATAAACTTGAATGCAGCACGAGACTTACCTGGATGGCCGTAGGCACTTAAAAGGGGTGGAACATCTGGATAGCCACAGGTGTACAAAGTACTGGAATACTTGGATGAACACAAGTATTTAATGATACAACCTGGGACCACTCAGTCGGTCCAAGTGTAAGGAAGCATACCTGGGTAGGCGCAGGCACACAAAGCAATGGAATGTTTGAACAGCTGCTATATTATTTGGGGACAACTCAAGCGAGTTGAGTGTCATGAAAATGGAGTACCTGAATGGCGGTGGGTACTTGATGATATGGGGATACCTAGACAGCAGTAGGTATTCCAAGAGATACTTGGTCAGTCACAAGTATCAATACTGGGACAACTCGGACAAGTCGAGTGTCGAAAAGGAGTATCCGAATCGGTGGCCAGTACTCAAAGACAATAGGGATACTAAGACAAAGGTAAGCATCGAAACTCAAGGGACAACTTGAATAGGTTGAGTGTCAAGAAGAGAGTACTTAGACAGTGATAGGTACCTTAAGACAAATGTGGATAGGAATATGCTTACTTGGCAATATCTCTGCTCTTTGAGAGTATGTCTGCTATTTGCACAATATGCACACATGATTGTATATGCTATAAATTCATGAGTTCAAATGAGATTCATGCATGATAATTTTGTCAGTTCTACCTTCATTTAGAATGTAAATGTCTTGAGCATGCCAGATGAGGGACTTTCAGTTTGAAAGGACTTTCCGCTCACTCTCATGGAAAAGGCTATCCTGACCATTGATGCATGATTCATAAGGACCACACTATCTCACTGTCATCATGTCAGCAGGGGTCTGAGTATTCTCGCAAACGGTACGACTTTACCAATGTGAGAGGTCTTTGTTAAAACTGTGATGAAGTCTTGGTCAGCGGCTCATCAAAGGGGACCATCAAGGTTGAAGCTGATGGACGAAAATGTTGCACGATCATCTCCGGGTTTACAAGTCAAGAACCCTGCGAAAAGAGATAGAGTAATCCTGCTCGTACTTCTTCGAGCGATGTTTATAGACATATGAAATCTTACATTAATTGAAGTGCCCCTAGTCTGAAGAGACTTTTACAATGGGAATGTAACGGAGATTTGGCTCACATGTAAGAGGGTGAGAGTTCGTGACTGTCTTGGCATTTGTCACTAGTCTTTCTTGTCAAATGGAGGTTCTATGGACCACAACAGCAACTTTTTCCTGGCTGCATTTTTGACTGGGGGGCATTGGCCTTGCTTTTACCAGGCACACTGCTTTTTTCATGCCCCTATTTTTACTCCAGTTCTTCTCTTATGGGCATTGACCTTGTTCTTACCGAATTACACCGCTTTTTTATACCCATGTTTTTTCATTCTTGTCGTTGGAGGAACTAGCCTAGGCAAGTTCAATCGAAGCACCGTTATTAGACTCTTGAGTCTTCATCTTGATAGGTGCTCTATGCTATCTTAAATGGCAATAACTTCTGTTTTGCCTCCATGTGAGGGTGAATTTACAGACTCAATTGAGCTGTACAATAGATACAAGTGCGTAAAGAAAGAATTGCTCTTCATGACTCTAGGGCACTTAAATTAATGTGAGTGTTCATATGCAATAAAGACACCCAAAGATTGATGCAAGTGCAAGCAAGAAAATTTCTATCCCTCTGCTCACCTTGTGATGCTGTTTTGTCTCCGATCTGCCCCAGTGTGGGGTGGTTCTTGACAAGGATATGAGAGAAGCTTCACCAGTGTATGGGGCTCAATGGGGTGAGCGATGGAATGCCTCTCACTATTTTGGTTATCGTACCATTCGCGAGAGAACTCTTTACCCTGCAGCCATGGAATCTTCTGCACTCATCTCACAAGTGTATAGATGGGGGTCTGTGTGTAGGATATGGCTTGCCTGTTATCATTCTGACACGCCTCATCTAGCATGCTCAATTAATCTTGTATTCTTCACTTAGCCGTCTATTCATAATCCTCAATGGAATCCGTGATTTAGACAGACAAAATCATCATGCAAAAATCCATTTGTAAAAGGCGTGTAGTATTTTAAATATGATGGAGTTTGGACTCTTCAAAACAAGTGAATGGTTTTGGCTCAAAAAGACCTTCTTGGTAGCTTTAAAGGTCAACGGAATAGTATTGTTAAGCCTTGAACATCAAAAAGGTTATTCACAAAGGGTGTCGATGGTTGTCCTATTGATTAGGGATATGACACATGAATGATCAGCCGGGTTGGGAATCTAATCGGGCATCTTTGCTTCTTTTTCCTTGCTTGGATCACTTGATTTGCCTTGTTTAACCACTTAATCGCTCTTGAATTCCAATGTTTCTGTCAATATGAGTTCGGAGAGTGAGTGTTAGAAACGATGCCAAATTACCTTTTTCCCTGAGTTTATTTGTGCTGGTTCTTAGGGAAGTTCTTGACGGCCTCTTTTACATTTCAATGCTTTCCTTTTGTGGCCCCGTATGCATGATTGCTGGTCGTTGATTGATTTTCAATGCTTTTCTTCTGTGGAATTTTTCCTTCACTTCTTGCAAGAGTACGTGTCTCGGAACAAGAAGTGAGGCTTCCAGTTCTAAGATTGTTGACTGGGACAAAGGTTTCTTTTAACTAGCCTCGGTTCCGAATGACGCATCCTTTACACCGAGCTGGGCAAAATTGGCGGGGATTACTCTTACGCGTCTGCTTCCGGGTAATGTCGATTTGGTCAAGTTATGCCATCGAGTTTGCTTCTTGATTTATGACACTTCCTTAAAGATCGGTCATCACCATTCATTTTCTCCATTGAGTCAAACACACATTTTTTATGATGGTGTAAATACATCACTCATATATAAAGGTGCATAAGCATTTTCATTCTGATAGAGAAGTGCTTGGCAATGCCAAACAATAAACATCTTTCAAGGGTAGTACTTTTTTACAGCATCGGAATTAACTGGTTTGGAGAATTCCCGCTCGTCCATTTCAGTCAGAATCAAGGCTCCTCCAGGGAGTATCTTCTTTATTACATAAGGACCCTTGTAATTAAGGGCAAACTTGCCTCCGGGCTCTGGAAAGATTGGCAACGTCTTTCTCAAGACTAGCTCATTTACCTCGAAGTGTTTGGGTCGCACCTTTTGATTGAACGATCGAGCTACCCTTTGTTGGTAACACTGACCATGACAGAGGGCTTTCAGTCGTTTTTCATCGATCATATTCAGTTGCTCAAACCTTTGTTGTATCCATTCTTCCTTGGACAATTCTGCTTGGGATAAAATTCGCAAGGAAGGGATTTCTACTTCTACAGCAAACCGCCTCCATGCCGTAAACCAAGGAAAAAGGCGTTGCCCAAGTGGAAGTTTGAATCGAAGTTCGATACGCCGTTAGTGCGAAGGGTAGCCTCTCATGCGCTTGCGGTAGTTTTCAGCTGTCTTGGATAGGATTCTCTTGATGTTCTTGTTGGCGGCTTCCAGCTCTATTCATTTGTGGACGATAAGGGGACGAGTTCAGATGTTGGATTTTGAACTCGAAAACAATTGATCAATCAACTTGTTGTTTAGGTTTGACCCATTGTCGTGACGATAGCTTCCGGTGCGCCATAACGGGCGATTATGTCACGTCCGATGAATTTCATAACATTTCGTGCAGTTACGCTTGCATAGGATGCAACCTCGATCCATTTTGAGAAGTAGTCGATTGCGACCAAAATGAACCGGTGCCCATTTGATGCCTTTGGATTGATTGGGCCAATCACATCAATGCCCCACATTGAAAATGGCCACGGCTTAGATAACTGATGCAATTCAGTTGGAGGGACATTTATCTTGTCCTCGTGGATCTGACAACGATGACAGCTTCGCACATGGTGAGCACAATCGCTCTCTAAGGGGAACCAGTAATAACACAATCTCATTATTTTCTTGGCCAACATATGTCCATTCATGTGAGGACCACATACTCCCCCATGTATTTCTTGCATTATTTTGCCATGAGCCAGAAAAGACTAAGTAAAAGTAAAGAAATCACTTTGCTTTTAAATAAAATGGCAAGCACAACGACATACGGATGGGATGTGCGGCTCGATTTCTAACTCAGAAGGATTTGTGAGATTAAAAAGATATCCGCCCGTCGCAGTCTCGCGTTAGCAGCATATCCTCTTAACCTTGGCTAAGAAATTCGGGGAAAAGAAAGGCAACCTCTACATCGCAGTCTCGCGTTCGAGGTCGTATCTTTCTTAACACCATCCTAGAAATCCTATGGCGGCCCAGGTCCGACGGCCGGGTTGTGTGTGCCATGTGTAGTGTTTAAAACAGTAAAGCATGCATAACAATTTATAATCACAAGATAATCTATTTTAAACAAAATTAAAATAAATTTCTAAGCTTTTGACCTACATAAAAAAACCTAAGTTAGTAAAGATATTAAACAAGACATAAAGGCCTAAGTCCTCAAGTCCCCAGCGGAGTCGCCAAGCTGTCGCAACCTCTCTTTTTTTTTCGGCGCCCGCAATCGGGTACGAGCGCCTAAGGAGGCTAATGGCTCGGCTGAATTTAATTATGCCCGGACTCTCCCAAATCCACCAATTCACGACTTTAATAGTCTGAGTTTTTAACATATAAATCAATTTTTAAATTGGAGTCGCCACTAATCGATTTGGGGTGGGTCGATTAGAAACCCAAGCGAAGTATCGGGAGAAATACTCGCTCTTGCGCAACTGAGAGAAATTAGGATCGGGGACTTGATTACACTAGTTAATCACTAATGCCCTTTGGTACCTAATCTTGTTTAAACCCCGAGGTTTTTGGATGTTCGAGGGATTTTCCATGCATTTTTGGGGGAAAACATTTTTGAGTATTTTTCTCATTTTTGGACATAAAAGGGATTTTTTTGGTATTTTTTTGGAAAAGTACAAGTCTTTTTGGCTTTTTCTGAATTTTTTTTGGCTTTTTTTTCATGAATTTTTGGTTTTTTTGGATTTTTGGCATTTTTTGGAAAATATGAAATATTTTGATTTTTTGATATTTCGGAAAATAAAATATTGTTTTTAATATTTTTTAATATTTTTTGGAAAATAAATTATTTTTTGATTTTTCTCGATTTTTAGAAAATAAAACATTTTTCGACATTTTTAATATTTTTCGATTTTTTGGAAATTAAAACATTTTTTAATATTTTTGAAAATAAAATATTTATTATTTTATATTAAAATAACAAAATAAAACCGACCCGGGTCGGATACGTGGGTTGGGTCCGACCCGGTCGGCGACCCAAACGCGGACGGGCCCGACTCGGATTTTTCATCTTTTTCCTTTTTTTTTTTTTTTTTTTTTAAAAACGACGCCGTGGCCGGGCGTTTGGGGGACGCCCGCCCGGCCCGACGACCCGGATCCATTGACCCGCTCCGCGACCCGGCTCCCCGCGAACCCTACTCCGACCCGGCCCGATTCGTGACCCGACCTTCCGCCGCCCAAACCGCGGAAACCCTACCCCGACTCCCCAACCCGGCTCCGACTCCACGACCCGGAAAATCGCCAACCCTAGGGTTCGCGAATCTGCGGCGCCGAGGGGGAAACCAGGCATTGCAGCGGCGGTAACGACGGCGACAGCAAAGACAACGACGACGGCAAAATATGACGAATGCGATGAACGGCGAAGGCGACGGCGACGGCCCTTTTACCTTTCCTCAAACGGGGATGATGAACGGTGATGGCAGGATCGATTGACGACGGCCTCACGGGCACGACAAAGAAACCTTCGGGCAACGGCGTCTGGACTTGGTCGTGCGAACGGCGGCGGTACGTCCGACGGCAATGAAGCAGAAGAAAACTCCCGAGATCCGAGGCGCTCGCATCTCGGCCGAACCTTCCTCGGCCTTGATTTCTCCTCACTGCTAGATCCGAGCCTCCACCGGCCGGATCCGACCTTTCTTGAGGTCGCTCGCCGCCCGCCTTCCCGAAGTCTCTCGGTGGAAGGTGGGGCCGAGCTCGCGACTCGAGCTCTCCCCGCGCCGCCCTTCAACCCTTCCCGATGTCTCTTAGTGAAGGATTTCCGAGCTCGCCACGCCCTCCGACGATGCTTGCAGCCACCTATTTATAGGCGAAGGAACTCCGGTCGACGGAGGGGCTCGGTCGCCGGCCTCCGACTTGCCCACCGGTTCCGCTCGACTAAACCGGTGTCCCATCGAGCTTTCAGCCAAGCTCGCCAGCATTAATGGCGCTTGCGATCTTATCCTCCGGCCGACGTCGCCCTCTACACCTCGGCCGTAGGCCATCCTTTCGCGCGTCGCCGGCCACCGCGCGTGAGATGCAAGCGACTGAGGAAGAAGAAGACAGGAGGAAGAAGAAGAAAGAAAAGGGGCCGGGCCAAGGGTGAAGGAAAATGGGCCATATGGGCCACGCGGAGGGGGAAGAGAAAGGGAAAAGAAAAAGGCTGGGCTTTGCTTTTTTTTGTTTGTTTATTAATTATCTTATTTATCCGAAATAAAATAAAACTTAATAAAATAAAATTAACCTAAATAAAATTGAGGTGTCAACAAATATAAAATTGACGAAGATTTGAGCACGTGGGTTATGAGCTCTAAATTTGGTCGTTAGTCTTATTCAAAGGATGTCTTGATTAATGGTGGGCGTCATAAGGAAGTTGAAGACAAAAGGAAATCAGCATGATTTATGGTGGGCTGTGTTTGGGTGGACCCCCTACCATTCAACAAGGAATACATGCCTTCATAAGGAAAAGAGAAGCTCTTGTTTGGTTTTTAGGTCAAAGAGCGTGAAATTTTAACATTGGGAGGAGTGAAGATTTCATGATCTTTGGCTCATTTAATGTTTGTGTTTCTTGTTGTTGATATTTTGTCCTTGATACTAAGTGTGTGGGATGTTTATCTTCATGTTTATTGTAATTTAGGTGTTTTGCCATTATATAGGATGTGAGGTGTATTGTAAATAATAATCCACTAGAAAAGTATTTTAAGAACAATTTCTTCCTCCAATTTGTGTCGTACCAAATTTCCAAAGTTGCTATTGGTTCCAACATCTTGTTTCACCAAAATGACATAGGAGCAAGAGGCTCCAACTACTCCTAGCAAGTAGATGCGGACGGATTAGAAGCTTTGGAACACAAAGAAAAAAAAAATTAAGACGTAAAAGCTCAGAAAAGAAAAAGTAACAACGGACGAACAATGGGTAGGACAACATATTTCTTGGAGAAGATGTGCTCCTTGTTAATCCACTTCAGCACGTTTTCTCTCTATGGCATCCTTTCATGTACAGGGAAAACCACAGAATGTCCAAAAAAGTGAACGAAGCCTTCTCATCTTCTGAAAAAAGATATTCCTTAACGTACACAGTTGAGACCATAAACTTAATACAGGAGATGCTAATCCCTTTCCCATGAAAGCGGTGGGTATAGATTTCACTGAAACAATCCTCAATTTTATCTAGGTCTAACTTACTTGGGTGCTTGGAAATGGTAGCATCATTATTCCCTCTCAATTTTAAACATTTTAATAATTTAATAATTTAGTTTTAAACTTTTCAATTATATGAATCAATCCTAAATATTTCAATGATTTGTTAATTTAATCATAAACTTTTTAATAATTTGTTCCATCTAATTTTGGTCAGAAAATTCTAACGTGACAATCTAGTTGACATCGACTATTCTATATAGTATAATCAACATTGACTTGCACAATTTTTTTTTTTTTTTTTACCATTCTTAAATATTTCTAATTTTTTAATTATTATTTTCTTTTTTGCGTTTTTTTTCTTTAGGGCCGGCAAAGGTCATCGGTGACCCTCGCTAGCCACAAAATCCTAGCCCAATTTGGGAGAGGGCAGTCTCACCTCAGCCTCAAAGGCCTTGGGAGAGGCTGTCGACGCCGCCAATGGCTGGCGAAGGCTCTCATCGCCGCTCTCGCCATGAAGGCCTCGAGTGATGGCGTCAGGGCCTCGTCGGTAGCGGACGGCGAGGCTGTGAGGACCTCGCCCACGAACACCCAAAGTCATCGAGGGCCCTTTTGTCCTTGCCAATGGTGAGCAAGGCAATAAGGATCCTTGCCCGCCGGCGCCAAAGTTGACGAGGGCCCTCGTGGCCTTGGGTGATGGTGTTGAGGCCTCGCTAGCAACGAGTGAGGCCATGAGGACCCTCACCCACCGCCACCCAAAGTTGAGGAGGGCCCTTACGACCTCACTAAGTAGCTGGAGAGGGCCCTCATCCCCTTGCTCGCGCCATGAAGGCCTTGGAGAACGGCATCAAGGTCTTGTGGGCAACAGGCAAGGCCAGCGAGGCTTTGATAGCCTCAGCCAAGGCCTTTGTGGTTGAGGGTAAGGCGGCCCTCACCCAATTTGGAAGAGGGTTTTATGTAGAATATTTGGTCGGAAATGATACTTAAGTGAGTTAAACTCACTCTGATTTAACACTAAAGTAAATGAAAAGATAAAAATTAGCATTGTATGAAAATGTTGACACTTTTATAGTATTTAGCCCACCTCTCTGAAGAAGAGCTATCGTGACTTTCAGAGCATTCTAGCAAAACAATTTCTAAAGCTACTCTGCTCTTTGTCGTCGAATCGAATGGCTCTCTTTTCTATCTATTATCATAGGTGAAGAAACGCATGCCGCAAGACCTACGGTTCTGCAATGTGATCACGCCTTGGGTTCACTGAGAAACGGTAAATCGCTGCTGTCGAATCTGGGCATGAAAGCGGGCACAAACTTTCGGCAAAGTCTACCGCTTTTTGTAGGCAAAGGTCGGGGTCGTGCGATGATGATGATGATGATGTATAGATTTAGAAGAGCCACTTATTTGTTTCTTTCTTCTTGTCAGCTGCAGCTGTTCCATCTTTTTGCACGTGTCTCCTTCGGTGAAAACCCTAAAGGGAAAAAAAAAAAAAAAAGGAAGAGAAGAAGAGAAATGCGGACAGACGATGTGACCGCCCCCCGTCCCCTTGACTTGACCCACGCCCATCAGAATCGTCGAGAATCCAGTTAAAAATGATGGCGATCCCCAACGGACGGGGCGTGAAATTTCAAACGTTGGAATTTAAGTTGGACATGTTCTTCCAAAACGTGGGGGAACTCCTCGTACTGAATAAATTCCAAGTCTCAACCACCCGATATCTCATATCTCATATAAGAGAAAATAAAGCCTTTTGGATAGCTGTCTATCTCCTTCTGTAAAAAGTACGCGTTCTTCCTTCACGACCAAGCCAGTAAACAGCAGGATGACAGCTAGTTTAGATCCACAAAGCCAATCCGCCATCGCCATCACCGAAGTCCAAACACCCTGATTAATGGTGGAGGAAGAAGGTGAGGAGGAAGGTCCCACGTTCGGATGCGAAAAGAAACGTGGTTTTAACTCTTCACGTACTCTAAATCGACGCCAGAAGAGATGAAGAAAGGCGAACTGGCAGCAGCACTATCTCCAAGAGATCTTTACCTCTTGGTCTCTTTTAAAGAATGGTTTTCCTTATGGAAATGAGACGTCCATGTCATGCGTGTCCAATGGAGTTCATCCTTCGATCGCTTTCCGCCTAACCCATCTCCTCCACAAGTCCGCTTCCATTTTGCTCCGGTCCCCATCGCTGACCTACTTCGGTTTCCTTGATGGCGCAAGCCCTGATTCGTTTCGCTCGTATATTGACCACGTGCTCTATGGACTTACCATTTCAGTACATCAAAATGGCTCTTGCGTAAGCACGTAGAAGAGTAAAATTTTTCTTCTTGTGATGGCAGCTGAGATTGTATCGACATATGAATTGCTCGGTCTGATTTTGCACAAACTGATGAGACGACCCCCCCAATCTGATGAACTGATCTGTAAGATGTTACATACAACAACTTTTCCTTTATTGGAAGTCAAAATGATGATTCCTTTCTTCTTTTTGGGAAAACCTTCCCAAATGAAAGACACAGGCTAGTGACATGGCCCACGGACGAAGCATGTTCCAAGACTGTCCGGGCCATGTCACACACGAAGGGCTGCCCAAGAACAGCCCACGATCAATCCCCGATCTGCGCATGGCCAGCCCATGTGCGATACAAACAAAGGCTCATGTGCGACCCATGAGGAACCCGTGAGCAAAGCTCGGCCAGCCCATGTGCAATTTGTGGCCGTTCACCTTCTCCCGCGTCAGGCGTGTCAGGCGGCCCTGCAGCCTTGATCTTGCTTCTAACACACATCCATGGGCTTCCCAAGGGCTAAGGCTATTGAGTGACCTGCTGTGTAGTCTTGTAATGATGATACGAATTCAAAATCCACCGTTAGTTTGGAGGGATGATCAACGGCCAGGAATAGACTCAATCTTGTATAAATAGGAGTCCCTCCCCTCTTTGTAACTAGTTCGTTCACAAGTGAATATCCTTGCTCATCCGACTCTTGTGTCTGAGCGTGTGTGCGTAAGGCTGACTTGGGATCGATATTCCTAAGGTCGCATAATGTTTTGATTGATCGTAATCGACTGACCCGTGACACTAGCATGTAGTTAATAAAAGAAGAAGTCCAATCAAGATTACTGAAAGTAGTAAAAAGAAGGCACATCAAAACACTTAGAAGATTTTTAAAAAAGAATGCATTTTGGAAAGTGACCCATTTCATTTGCCAATAGTCACAATTTTGAATTACAATCATTGAGCTCCGACCAAGTTTTTTATTTCAGTTTCTTAAACGTGGGCTAGAGATAGTTAGGAAATACTCATATTCTCATTGATTGTGTATGTCGTTGATTGATATTGTAAATCACGATATGATAGTTTGAATATCTTGTTGCTTAGATAATCGTCTTCTGCTATCTATAAGTTCCTCTTGTACTCTTCACTATTAAATATGAACATTCCGCTCTCTCTCCATGCATGTTTTTGGTTTCTTCCTCAGTGCTCTCCTAATGCCCCGGTGCCCATCACATGCAAGTTCACACACTATTCCCAATTAAAGAATCACGAACCCCACTTGAATCAAGCCCCTTGACTAAAAAACACCATGAATAGATCTAGAGTTGGGCAATGGGGAAACCAAGCTCATCGCCTTTTCACATGTGTCGATCGAATCAAACGTTTGACTTTCTCTAGCCGGCTGTGCGTTTGGAAACTGCTTTCCAAGGGGCTTTGGGGAGCTAAAGGCCTTTGGGCCAAATTGAAGGTGTTTGGGAACTACTTTCCAAGGGGCATTGAGGCAAAGGTAGCATTAAGACTGAAAGTCCAAGGCGAGGTCCTAGGCTGCCTTGGGCTTTCAAAGCCGTCTCGGAATGTCTCGTGTCACTGTTCATGCTATTGTTCATCTTCTTTCTCCAGCGGCGTGGCTGATCAGAGGCAAGCTCGAGAGGCCGACGAGGTCACGGCTAAGGTCGACAAGGTCGCGGCGACCGTCACTGGCTAGTTGCGCGACCCTGAGTCTCGGCGACTACTCATGAGTCCCGACGACCACTCGCAAGTTGCGTCGCCACAACCCGGCTTCGAGCAACCTTATCTGGGTCGCCGGAGGTTGCGCGACCTTGATCTAGGTCACGGAGGTTGCACGACCTCATGGCGACCTCGGCAGGGCCAGCTGGGGTGCCCACCCTAGGCGACCCTCGCCGGGAGGTCACCCGACTAGGTAGCCCCTCGTCGATCGTCTTGGGGCTGCTCAGCCTTTGTCGGCGAACTCTTTCATTTTTTTTTTTGTTGATATTTTTCTTTTTTTATTAATCACTAAAGTCCTTTATGTAAATGTAATATTTCCAAACACTATTTTACTCAAATGTACTTCATAATGGACTTTTAAAGTACAATTTACCAAATACAGTTTGCATTTTGGAAAACTCCTTTAACTTAAAGGCCTTTGCATTTTCCTAAAGGCTTTCCCTAAAAGCCTTCCCAAACGCACCCAATGTGTCCAAGTTGGGGGAAAAAGAGTTCTATAACTTGATAATTCTCGTGAGAGGTGTGCAAACCACGCATAGAGCGAGCAAATTACGTTTGTGCTTAGGTCATTCATATACCCTACCTTTATTTTTGTAAATATTCTAGAATTTTCTATAGCGGGGGACAAAGAATCAATAAAAATCACATCTTTACTCAATTAGCTTGACATTTACCTCATTAGAATTAAGGGTATTGAGACCCTGAACAATATGTATAAGTAATGAAATAATCTATTAAGAAAGTTAGCTATATTAGAAAGTAACAAAATACCAAATAATATCCCTAACATCTAACATACTCTCCAGCAACATTCTCTAATAGCGAAATTTCTAACATCCATAAATATGCTTCATCAAAGAGGGTGAGTCCAAACGGGAGGTCGTCAAAGAGGGTGAAGTGGAGCTGACAAAGAGTTTCTCCCCGGCGTTTCGCTAAGGGAGGCCGCCTTCAACGACGAAACGTTTACAAAGCCAAAACCCAATTAGACTATATCTTAATCGATTGCTGGCGCCGGCACCTACTCGTCTCGTTCTTTTCGTCATCACGTGCGCATTAGTAGTGAAACCGAATCATCGCGGGATTCACATTGCAGACATCCCACTAAAGTTAAAACAGATCGCAATTAAATCACTTCGATCCCTCTCATTGCACCATCTGCAGCACTCATAGCCAAAGCTTACTTTGACATGCCATGTTCATTTCGGGTGGCTCCATAGAATCGACGTTTTGGTTTTTGTCTGTCTGGACTTTGGCTGATATTAGGCAACTGTCGTAGTCCTTTCTCTCGGGGAAACGCCGCGGTAATAATTCTCTTGAATATTTTATCAACGAAAGTATTATGCAACTAATGAAATGAGAGCTATGTTTGGTAAAAGCAACTTCCAATTATTATCAACAAGTGACAAACTCGGTCCATGAGAGCTGGAGTTTGGTAAAAGCATGTGTCACTAATGAAATGAACAGAACAACCGATAATTTGTTGATATCGGGCATCACTAGTTATTGAAGAAAGCCTTCACCAGTTGACGAGATTATTGACGTTAGCTTGTATTTGCCAGTAGGAGTCAATAATATTTTTGGATCTGTATCTTCACACAAATAAGTGTTGCTGAATGATAGGAAATTGTGGATTAACTTCTCATAATTACATATAGGATTAGAAGCTATTACCCACATTGTATTCTTCGCAAATTTATATTTATCTTTACTTTCCTAGAATTTACATTGTGGGTGACATTATTCTCTATGTTCAGACTTTTAAATTCCTTATCCATTATTTTCCCATCCAAAAGCAACAATCATCATAACTTTTGTAGGATTCATGTCGATTATCCATATTGTCAACGGAATGAAACTATGACTAATTAAGATTTGACATTGGGATTTATCATTTGGGCTAGTACACTGTCACCACATGCATGTGATGTTCCATGTCCTCACATTTCACACAATCTCAATGTTTTAAACTCTTGGCTGGCGTAGTTATAATCCTCCTTTCATGTCAAAGCGTGTAAAAAGCGAGAACGAAATTGGGGAGAATGATTGCTTGCCTCGTCTTTTGTTGTTTGACCCCATGTTTTTTTTTTTTCCTCCTCTTTTCTGGAGGCAAGCGCTGTGATTCAGGACGCACTCACCGGCCGCAAAACACGCCTCTCAATCAATTCATCTTTCTTGCAATTCCGCATGCTATCCGTCCTTTTGAAGCTCGAGAACCATGTGAGCTTCGAATTGATTTCGTCTTCCCCCGAAGATGATGTGTGCTGATAAAAAGTCATTTGGTAGCGTGATCCGCTTTAGCTGCGGACGGCCGCTCAATGTCCGCCGCACATCGCCATCGGGTTGAACCCATCACCACGGTTTGACCCCTAATCTCACCAACAGTTATTACGCGTTGTAGAAATTTACTATGATGACTTCAAGCCTTCTTTTCTTAGTCCTCTCTCTCTCTCTCTCTCTCTCTCTCTCTCTATAGAAGATGTACATACATCTCCATTCAACACAGCTATATATACATAAGCTCTTGACATCACCCATAAGTCCTGACATCCCGTACAGCAAACTCATCATGTCTGTTCTCCTGTTTGTAGGGTTTTCTGTCATCTTGTATGCCTTTCTCTCCCTCATTCACCACAACATTAGCAAGAAGACGTCATGCTCGGCTGCTCATTGGACGAGCCACGGTCCTCCTTCTCATCCCATCATAGGATGTCTCCTCTCTTTCTACCTAAAACCGTTCCTGCCTTCTCGACTGGTACACCGACCTCCTCTCCGATCCCCTACCCAGACCATCGTCATCCACCGGCTCGGCGCGTACCGCACCGTCGTCACCGCCAACCCCGACAACGTTGAGCACGTCCTCAAGAACAACTTCCACAAACTGGCCCAAGGGCGCCCCCTTCACCAGCATCCTTGGCGACTTTCTCGGCTGTGGCATCTTCAACGTCGACGGTCCTCTCTGGAGCACCCAGCGAAAGCTCGCCAGCCACGAGTTCAGCAAATCATTTGCCTTAAAAGTTCTTAAAACTACCTTAGCCTAGGTCACGCTAAAACGCGCCGAATGGAAATTTATCGCGAATTCAAGTCCGATTTCAGAAATTGAAGATCCCGTCATGTCACAATAAATTCTAGGAGCGTTGACTCGGTCTTAGAAGATTTTTTGACAACCGAGACTTTTTTGGGAAAAAGTCGGTTTATGACATTTTGTTCAAATAAGGCTGATGATTGTTTTTGTTTGTAAAATTGAGATGGAAAGTGGATTCGGAGGTGAGGGAGATGATCGATGAATGACCGATTGAATTTATTGAAGCCAATTGAGATTTAATCAAGTGAAGAATGGTGTCCAATTGAGAGAGATGAGTGCTAAATTCGTAGCCCCCCTTTCCCCTAGTAATTTTGGACCATTTGAGAGTTGTGGGGAAGCACTTTGGTGGCCCATTTGCAGCCAAGGGTTGCTAGCTTCATGGGCAAGCAAATGGGAGACAACTTGGTGGAAAAATGGCCATGGTGGAGCCCCTTGGTCCCCCTCACCTTTATCCCTTCTCTCCCTCTCTCCTTGGCCGGCCACTCTATCCTTTTCTCCCTCCATCTTGTGCGACCAGCAGGCGAGGGAGAAAGAGAGCAGCAGCCGTCGCCGTTTGGATGCCACCGCCACGACGGAACGCCGTTGTCCGCCCGCCCCGCGCGCGCTTACCCACGCACCACTTGCCCTTTCCGCCTCTAGCCACGCCATCCAGCAGCTTCCTCTCGCTGTCCCGAGCTCAACCAAGGCTGTCCATAGCCGTTTCTTCGCTGGTAACCCTCCATCTAGGCTCGATTTGGCCTATTCTTTTCATTCCCAAGCCTCACCACGCTAAACCGAGCTGTTTTCTCTCCATTTCCAGCCAAGAATAGAAGGTTCGGGTGTGGGTATTTCCAGCACCTTTGGAAGCCATTTTGAGGTGCTTGTGGCCTTGGTCCTTAGGCCCGCTTTGGAAAAAACGTCCCTTGCGACGTTCCCGACGTTTCAATTCGAGCGGATTGTTAAATGTGTGAGTTTAGCTCACTAATCCTTGTTTAGTTTGCTAATGATGCTTAAGGATTGATTAGTGTTAATTAAGTAGGATTAGGTGGTTAGATTAGAGTAGATTAGTGATTATTAGTTAATCTCAATGGATGTTAGGCAAATGGTTAGTGTAGTTAGCAAGGAAGTAGGCTCTATTATTTATTGAATGTCTCTCGGGATTTTTTCCCACCCATCTCGGGAGAAAGAAATTCACGATCGAACTACCAATAAAAAAAATAATATAATGATATAAAAATCCGAAACCTAAATGCTTTACTTTGTATTGAAAAACTAAGTTGGATTTATTTGTATTTATTAATTAAATTAATTAATAAATTAATTAATTATTTTTGGAAATAAGGCTGAGATAGCCGACAACCAAAATCTTATGCTGATTGTTATGGTGCAGTATGTTTATTTATTTGAGCTTTACGTTGTGCTGAATTGATTTAATTGTAGAATTTTAGGAATTATTCCTAAATTGAGTGAATTTGGATAATTGATTGGTAAATGGTCAGGTATGGGTATTTAGTGCGGAATGCTTTGATGGGCTATAAAGTGAGAAAATCATGAGAATGAATTAAATATACTCTTGGCTAAGACCAATCAGGTACGATAATGAGTATGATAAAGTTGGGAAAGAATTATGTAGCATGTGGCTTGGTGATTAAGTACATCACTTTGCGAAAACGGCGCCCGAGAGAATGCACGTAAATTGTATATTGTATAGATCACCCGGAAAAGACACGTGGCTCAGCGATTAGGTGCGCATGGTTTCATTTCTGCTTTTTTTTGTTCCCATGAACAAAACAAAAAAGTGTTTGCTTTCCTGGAACAGTTTTAACAAAGAACGCGTTTGGTAAGTGTAAAAAACTGTTCTTGGAATAAAAAAGAACAGAAACATGTTTGGTAATCAGTCAATTTCTGTTCTTAGAATAGAAAGAACAGAAACACGTTTGGTAAACGACAAAACAATTTGTCTACATTTCGTTTGATTTGTTCATAAGTTGCATTTTCTGCTACAACAAGTACATAATAATGCTACATATAGAATGCACCATGAAATTCAGCCAACACAAGGCAGCATTACCCTTTTGGTTATACCTTCTTACGATGCCGCACAACCACGCTCGCACCCCGACTTAGCTAAATCTCCCCCTTGGTGGTGAAATCGTCCTTCAACGCCCTCGCCACGTGCTTCACCAGCCTGTCCATTCCACATCACCATGAGCAACAAAATAACAATCGAAGGAAACCACATCACCGATGAATTATTCATTCAAAATCACCAGCCCACAACATCCACCTCGCTAGAGCTGCGGCGGAGTTAGAGCCACTGGCCGCTCGAAAGCAGCTCCAGGCTGCCGCCGAGCAAGGCTGAGCTGAGCAAACCTACCTCAGGCCTACTGAGCCGCTGGAGCAAAGAAGCTGGAGCTGCAAAGGAGCGCAGCTCGAGCCGGGATACCGCAGCTAGCCGTCGCCGAGCCGAGCCGCCGAGCTTTACACAGGCGCGCAGCCGCCCAAAGAGTCGAGCCGCCGCAGCCTGCCTCGGAGTCGGAGCCGGGAGCTCGCTCGAGCTACAGATCCAAAGAGTTGCAGCTGAACTCGAGCTCGCAGCCTCGAGCAAGAGTTTCATCAGAGCCCGCCGCCGGGAGCAGCGCTGAGTCGAGCTCGAGCCGCCGCAGAAAGCTGGAGTCGAGCCGCAGCTCGCCGAGCCGACAGCCCAGCAGCCGCCTCAGCTCGCTAGTAGAGCTGCTGAGGCAAGAAGCTCGAGGCTGGCAGAGAGCTCGAGCGAGCGAAGGGGAGGCAATGACGAGCCGCAGCTCGAGCGGGCGAGCTCACTGAGCGACTGAGCGAGCAACGCCGTCAAGCCTTCGAGCGAGCAATGCTCGAGCTCGCCTGCTCTGGCACCGCATCTCGCCGAGCAACGCCGCTCGAGGGATGGCTCGCCACGCCGAAGGGGGAGCAAGGCCGACCGGAGAAGGAGCGCCGAAGGGGGAGCGACGCCGACCGAGGAGGAGGGCCGAACTGAGAGCAACGCCGACCGAAACGTACCAGAGTCGCCGGAGTGAGGAGCCAAACGGAGAGTTAGCCGAGTGGGAGCCGCCGAGAGATGGAAGACACGCCGGAAACGGAAGAACGAAGCTTCGCCCGAGAGGAGCGATGACGAGCACGCACGAAGAGTTCTTCTTCGCTTTGTTCCGAATTTGTTCTTTTGTTTCTTTCATTTTTGTTCTTTTGTTCCGTCGAAGAAGTGTTTCTTTTCAAAAGAAACAACTTTTTTTTTTTGTTTCTTTTCAAAAAAACAACTTTTTTTGTTTTTTTTTCTGTTCCTATTTCGTTCCGAAACAAAAAAAAAAAAAAGGAACAAAACGCAACCAAACGCGCTTGTTCCTTTTTTGTTCCCGAACACTTTCCGTACAGAAGTGTTTCGAAACACTTTTTTGGAGTGTTACCATGCACGCCCTAGTACGTCACTTTGGTGAAAACGACGCCTTAAAGAATGCATGTGCCTTGGTGGTTTGGTATATCGCCTTAGAGAATGCACGTGGCTTAGTGAATGATACGTCATCTTGGCAAAAACGGCATCTTAGAGAATGCATGGGGTCGGTGATTGGTACATCACCTTAGCGAACTTGGCGTCTTAGAGAATGCACGTGGCTCGGTGACTAAGTACGTCGCCTTGACGAATAGGTCGACTTAGAGAATACACATGGCTTGGTGACTAGTTGTATACTATTTGGAATATTATATAGTATGGATGGAACTGATATGTAATCGACTAGGTCAATTGATCAATGCTTTGATCTGATATCGTGAATTGATTGAATTGAAATGACCGGGAAATGGTTTAATTGACATGTAATCAACTAGGTTGATTTGATCGGTATATCGATCTGTGATTTTATGATTAGGTGCCTATTTGAACCGTGCTAATATGCATGTGGAATCGAGGCCAAGGTAAGTCCTCCAACCATGTGTGCATAGGCAGCCCATAGTGTATTGGTTTATTAATCGAGTTTTAAGGGGTAAAACTCACCGAAACGTTGTCTCACTGGTTATTATATAACCATTTTAGGGCCCATATATGGCAGTACCTCTACCTCCTCCCATGTGTTTTGGTTTACCGAAGGAAATCACTGAACAAAAGTTCCACGCACCGATGCCGGGGAACGTCGAATGATTGGAGTATGTAATGGTGAAATCCATTATTTGGGTTAATGTGGGTAAACCCCAAAAGGTGCCCCATCAATATTGGGCATGGTATTGATACTATAGCGATGGGCAAAGAGTGGGCTTGATACCGGAATTTGAGGTGCCTAGGTATGCTTTGGAAGTAGTGTATGGAGAGGGCATTGCAAAACCCAGAGGTGGAGAGGTGATTGACCTAGTGACTCCCGATCTTGAAGGCCTAGTATCACCCGAGTATGTTGCGATAGGCTCCAGCGGGAACGTGGAAGGAGGAGAGCTCGTCGAGCAGGAAGAGAACCCGATGAGGACTCGCCGAAGGACTGAAACCCCACCCTCGTTTTTAGACTACGTTGTTGAACAAGCTTGAGTAGGACCGGACTTAGTAGTTGATCTTGTATATATTTGCATAATGAATTGCAATGAATATAAGTGTGTGGGTGTTTCCGATTTTAGGTTTTTAATCCTATTATTCTATCCCATTGTTTTATTGTCTGGAGATTTTATTTTATGCTTCCATATGCGCATATGTAATGAGAGAGGTCGGCGTGCGTCCCGGGACGTCGCTATTAATCGACCATGTGAGGGATGGGCGCGCGTTCGAGATCGGGCGTGACACCCATAGTCACGATGTCCCACCGAGCTGTACAAATTTTCAAAAAATCCTAGTGTCATTTCCTTCAAACGTTTTGGTTCGCGTACCCACTTTGTTGATGTTCATCTTGCAGCATGCTTATTCGATTGCGTTGTCTCCTTTGGTAGTGGTGGCATGGAAAAAATTGTTATTCTTGTCCCCCCATCTAAGCCAGTTGAGCCTTGATTGCATCGCCCAGTACTGTTCCTCCTGTTGCCATAATTACTTTATTTTCTCTTTCAGACTAGTAACCGTCGCTTTGTCATACTGACCATTGGGTTGATTTATTAGATTTTGGAGCTGCTGCTTGAGGATGTTGATTTGATGATGGCCATTGGAGAACTTAGATCGACTCCAACTAGTAAGGGCCTCAGAGACAACTGTTAACTTCTGAGGTAAAGTCAATGCTCTAACCTAGATAGATCCCCATGAATCTGCAATGATTGTGCGGCACTCTTGGTCCAAATTACAAGGATTAGTTTATAACATTTGTATGGCAAATTACAAATAGGCATTTCAATAAGTAAACAAATCCACTTTCCAATAAGAGTCTACCGTATCAGGTAGGCCTCTTAAAAGAATTGGCAATAAAAAAAAGAGCATGCATTTAAAGAGGAGTTATCACCATCTACCGCAGGTGAAATCTGAATCCCACACACCAATCGAAGGTATAACAACTGAGTTACTAAGAGAAGAAGATACAATCAACTATCGAAGTCGAGAAAATTAGGACGCACATAGAACAATTAGATTGTCCGGAAGGTATGTAAGTAAGTACAAATTATTGAGCAATTTTACGATTTGGTCGGTAACCACCAATTTTGATGTGTCAACAAACATCATCAGTAATGGGTAAAATTTCTATCTTTTAGTGACAATCCTTCTTATTCCCATGAATGATGGTGAAATCTGCAAATTCCATACTAGGAATGATGTCTTTTCCCTCTAGCTTAGATGGCTTCAGCGAGTATTGCTTATGTATATTTTTCTTTAAGTGAAAAGTAGTTGTTACGTTAGGAGTGATTGACAGACGATCGAAAAGTTTTCGTCACATCCAACATACATAAAAGATTTGATGTGGCCTTTTTGGTCAACTTTGGCTCACCGTGTAAATCTTTTTTGCCCTTTCCTTACTCTGAAAGACGTTTTCAATTTATTCTCGCGCTTTCCCGCCGGCGATACGTTGCACCAATCAGTTATCGTAGTTTGAAGTGCTTCTGAAGTTATTATTTTTATCACAAAGTCAAATTTTGAGCTAATATTTCTCCTGTCCATTCCTCGTGACTCACCAAACAAATTCGCACACTGCCAATCAGCGTCAATGGCTTGGCCATATTTCTAAATTAGATATCTTATAGAAAGTTGGGATGATGAGGGGACCAATTTCCCAGAAGTTCAGATGGAGAAGAAAAGCTCATGAATTGATGGATCCGTAGACTACATTATTTTACTCTAGATTGATGGTTGGAGGAAATAATCGTGCCACGCCCTTTTCGACAATTTCCATTTTCATTTTAGTAGATATTGACTGTGTATTAAGAACGACTTTTGCTTCTGACTGCCACTTTCGTTGCAATTACGATTAAAGCCGCCCTGGTATAGCTATTAGAGTTAAAATGGAATAGACAATGATAGACCCCTAGAGTTATAGGTTGGAGGGCGAGACTGAAATTTTCTCAAGTTAACAATTTTTCTTTCCTGAATTTCTTTTGTTAATATCAAAGGATCTTTCGGGCCTCTAGGGTTAGAGCCACCATTGGCCGCGGGATGTTCCATCTTAGTTATAATAGCTCTTACCGGTGAAGTATTATCCCACATTATTTGACAACAAAGTTTAAATACTCTTTTATATTTATATGGTTTCTCTCCATTTATCACCTTAAACTTTTGGCCTGCACTTTCTTACATAGATTAGAACTAGTGCTATTACCTTTGCAAAAGTGCGTCCGGTTTGCACATGTCTCATATTGCTTGACGACGGGTTTAAATGATCTTTATATTCATGTAATCTTTCTTTACCTATCAATTTAAACTTTTGTTTAGACATTTTAATACTTAGTCGTTTGATTTAGATAATGGAATATCTACTATTTGTTTGGGTTGACACAATAATAGCAAAGGAATAAGTCATCGAACCAACGTGTCTTAGAGTTATTCTTGTAACTATTTTAAAATATTGAAATAATTTCTTCACAAAAGCCGATAATTACTTTTTTTGACTTTTGTTTAAAGCTGACCAGACAACGTGTTAGGTTACACATGGTTTTTGGTATTATCTTCTGACTTTAGCGTTAGCTCTTGGCTTTAGTTGGCATGTGACCTTTTCCCAAGGTATAATTATCGTGAGTAAATTTCCACATTGGTTAACTTCAACAATCTAGTTGCATTTGATGTTATTTTAACTTTTTAAGGTCAGTTTGACTAAATGCCATATATAAGTGATGAGTTAGGGTTTCCGTGAAGCAACTTTAGACAAAGCCATAGGAACTAAACAAGCACGTGGGGATTTTTGGATTGGTGAAGAAAAGAATTACTCTCACGTAAGGTCTTTTGAACTAGTGATCACTTCCTTTATAATAATCATATAAAAAAAAAGAGACTGGTGATGACTCAAAGATGACCAGCATTATCTCATCACAAGCGAACAATTTAAGGTGATAGAAGGTTCATGACTTGCTACTTTCGAGAGATCGAGAGAGAGAGAGAGAGAGATTTTTGGATTTGTGGATTAATTCATCCTTAATCAGGTATAGCATTAGGAGTTTTATCCCTAGTTATCCACACAAAAACAATGTCGATTGTAGCCCCTTTATTTGCAAACAAATAGGGCTATGCTTATTCCAATTCAACAACACATTATTTTTATCATCAATTCACAAGTTCATGTGGCGAGAGAATGGTTGAGCAAACTATGTCCCATGCATGTTATGCGGACATCTCGACTCACGGAGTTTCTTCGTCAGAGAGTAGCTTCGCAAACCTACAAGAATGTCGACCAAAATTAATCAGCCTTCGCAATGCTAATCAAAGAAATAAATCTCCAACTGCTATAATTTTCCCTAGGATATTATCGTCCCACACATATGTTCAATATTTATGCGCAAAAATTTCAACCTTTGAGGGCTTCCTCATTGGTGCCGGCATTTGGAATGGGTTCGTAGTGGCCGGTGTCGAGATTAACTCGCGAGATCGCCTTCCTCAACAAGTCCTCACCAACTTTCACCAGACCCTCCAAGTTCTTTTCGTGGATGTGTCCACCGAAGATAAAGTCCCCTTGAGAGTGTCGTCCTACAGCAATTCATTCAATTCTAGTAGCATGAGTTGGTACCAAGTGTAGATCAACAGAATAACAACAGTAAGAATTCACGAAGACGGCGAAGTCAGCAAAAGATCTTACGTTGATGCGGAGGTAATTGTCCTCGGACTGGTAGGTCTTGAAAGCCACGGAATTGTGGTAATCGACCAGGTCGGCACTCCCTTGCGTGTAGGCATCTATCAAAGGGCTCGAGCCGTCCTCGTACAGCCAGGAGAACAATCCCCACTTCGAAGCCTTCTTGGCGTCAAACTTGAGCTCCGACGTGTCCGAGCCCGACCCCAGTGAAATCACTAGCAGTCGAGTGTAGTCTATCGGCGATTTGATGTCGAAGAAATCCGGGTCTTCCTTCAAGATTTGCCTCGTCACTTCGCTGATGGCGATCAATGTCTGGAAAAGAGGAAAACGTGTGAAACATTCCAAAATCTTCAATGGAACGAAGTACTAGATACGGCACCATGTCACGTGTCATCAACTAGATTTTATGAGAATTTTGAAGTAAAATCAACTAGATGTTTATAGCCGCCTCATCATGTGTCATCAACTTGAAATCAACACGAAGTATTAGTTGTCCTCATGCTTTTAACTTTTCTATTGCTGGTTGATCCTCACCTAATCTCTATAACTATTAATGATTCTTATATTGCAAAACCGGGTTCTTCATAGGACGCTCTTGGAATACAATTCTCAAGTGCCAAACCCTAATAATACAAAAGAGAACCTCTTTGTTGTGCTCTTTTTTGATATCCGAACCTTCCGTTCAGTTGCTCTCATTGAATATGCGCAAATACTCCCCTCCCCCACTTCCCTTCGACATGCATCGATGTAGGGCTCCATCCACACTAACAGTGACGATGATCCCATTACTGTGAGAAAGACATGACTAGATAAAGGAGTCGGTTGTCAAATCAAGTGTGCAATTGACCGGTCCTTGTACGAGACTTCCTTGGCAAGAACGAAAAAGAAAAATAAGATAATAGAACAGATCATCGCATTGGTTGTGGCTTGCCGGCAGCTAGCCCGTCATCTCAAAATAACTAGAGTATCTATGACTTCGTTATTGAGCAGCTTCTGAGGTGTTATCCGTAGGTTTGACCTGAACAAACCATCCCATCGTCGTACCACAGATGAGACATAGGATTGTGACTAGACGCAGAGCTGTTGCAGCCGAATAATCTAGGCCGCATAAAATCCGCTATCATCTGTAACAACCTCATAGGAGTATGTTATTTCTTTACTCAAAAAATCATGTTTGGTAGCTTATGTCACATCGACACCTCATTTCCAAGTCTAAAAGGCCTCGGCTATTGTAACACGAGGTTGATATGATAATTAAAGAATTGAACTTACTAATCTCAATTAGGTACATGTTTAATTCTTCATACTATTAGGTACAATTCATGTTTTGGCCGTTCATCGCATACCTTGGTTCATGTTTCACCAACCTCACCCGTGAAATTTACGGGTAATCCTCGGGTCAAGGTTTCTTCACTTAAAGTGAACTTCCTTGTTGCAAAAGAAGAAGACATAGTAAAGGCACTCCGTATTAGAACTCGGTATTCCTATTTTAGCTGCGTTAGTTTATCTTTGCGGTCTTCAATATCAAATAGGCTAGTATTAATTTATAATATTGTATGTACCTATACCTCTTCTTAAGTGTATCTATCCATGTATGTATGTATTCATGAGTGCATCTATGCATGTAAAGCTATGATCACGTGTGTTCATTAGACATACGTACCGGATTGTTGGCGGCCAAACCACCGTCGATGAGATTAAATTCATGGACTCGCCCATCTTTATCTTCCGTCTTGAAATAATAGGCAGGAAATACGTCGGAGCAGCGGAAGTGCCGATGCAAATGTCAGAAACTTGAGCGTCTAAAAAAGAATGTTTTGACACCTACACGAGATACAAATCCATTAAAGAAAACATCTCCTATGATTGGTGTATATGCGTATAGTTTTCCTCTATTAAGACTGGGTAGTTGATTATAATTGTCTTTGTCAAACTTGCACTGTCAATAATCCCATTTTCCATGGGAAATCAGAAGTTGCAAGAAAATAATGATTCCATCACAACCTTTCACCCTCCAAAAATTCTACACAAGGCTATAATTATTTGGATATTTCACGATTTGCTTGCACTCACATGAGGTAGTTTCAACATGAAAAGGGGATTGACAAGTCTCGCTTAACCGGCCATATATACAATAATGCTAATGTGTCATCCTGATTAATAAAAATTGTGAAACTACGAGTTGGGTTATAAATTTTCCTCCATCCCTAATTAGATGAAGTCATTTTCGAATTGTCTATGCACATGTAAATCTAACTAAAATATGGACAAGGTCGATGTCTATGTTTGCAACTCTCATAGGTCAAAAGCCTGTTAACATTCCCCAAATTAAGATAAGACGAAAACAGGACCCGTCGGACTTATACCAATCTACAACTGCACTCTCTAAAAAGAAACATACAAGAACTCACCTCATAAGAAGAAAATAGAACTGGTTGAAGCTTTTTGATATCGAAAGTCACATGACCAAGCTGGTAAGGGTATCGTGCAATCTCGTGCTTCCAAGTAACTTCCTTATTAATTTGTGAAGATAAACTCCATTGTACTTGGGCCCCGTCAGAGATTTTATCGTGTTCAAGACTGAAACCCAGGCTCCCACTTTTTGTTTTCAGGAAAAAGTAGCGGGAGCAAGCAGAAAAGAAATGAAAAGATTCAACTCAGATATCTTATATGCGAGGAGAGAAAAGGCTAAAGAAAATTCTCGGTGAGCTTAAAAACGATAAAAAGAAGTTCGATAATTCAAATTTAGCAACATGAGAGGTATGTCGATGATCGATTACCATCCTTGAGGAAAGATTTTAGGACAATTCTCCAAAGTAAAATGGGACTATGTCTTTTGCAGCGAAGAGAGGACGGTTTGTGAGCATCAGGTGCAGACAACATGGCCGTGATGAGACCCCGGTGCTTGTTCCTGCTATTACATCGAAATAGTCTGCAAGCCTCGCACCTTCTCCATCCAACTCCTGCACCCATAAATCTCAACTACTTCTGGATTAATGTCTACTCAAGAGATGGTGTGGACACCAGCGATGCCCCATGCTTAGAATAAAAGAAAGGCTTCTCAAAAGATGCTTCGACTCAAACCCTAATCAGAGGGCTTCTTTTTCTTTCTTTTTTCTTTTTCACCCACCGTAGTACAATAATGTAAATCCTGCGTCCGCTTTGTTCGTGTGGTTTGTTGATGTTAATACCTGGAGTTGGGCTTCGAGGTAACCGAGAATAACCCCGGAATGATTCCTCGGACTCCTCCGCCGTCAATACTAAGGATTGTGATGAGTTTCCATACGTCGGAGGCCGAATTTTCAACGACGAAGCTTTTTTTCTCCATTTCTTTTAACTGTTAACGCAAGAATTGAGAGGGAGGGGGAAGGAGGGAGAGAGAGAGGGAGGGAGAGCGAGAGAGAGATGAATGAAAGTGTGATATCTCCATTGTTGTGAAGCTCATGAATATATATAGAGGGATGCAGTATGTGCACGTAAGGGTTCTATCTGGGAAAAAACATAAAGATAAATACAGTCGGCCGTATGGCTTTCGTCAGCTCTTGGTTGGTCAATGTGAACGCTCCTCTTAAGTGGGCATGAAAAAGGGTTAAGACTTAATCGCTTGTTTAAACTGACAAGGTTTTCTTATAGGCAAAAGGTAAAGTTTAATGCTTGCAAATATCTTAGAGTGGTTGTGAGGCGAAGAGAGATACCGGGTGGAGGGAAGGAAGGTTGGTTTGAGATGCAATACCTATGACTTTGGTTGATTGTAGGTTTTTTAATTTGTGAAAATGTGGAGACCTCTAATAGACCAGGTTGATTGGGTACATATATACATTTAAACATCGTGCTTGAAAGTCTAACAAAAAATCTTAAATTAATAGGTGGAGAGAGATTATGTAGAAAGAGCATATAAATTCATAGTTTAGCGTTGCTATGAATATTTTAGTATCTCATCTCATGCGCAAGCTGTATTATGAATGACATGTGGGATTTGACAAATAAGAGGCAGACGCCCACTCGAAATAAACCAAGGAAGCTAACTTTGATATTACGTTAGAATGTCTAACTCAAGAACTTAAACTAAAAGGTGGATGAAACTAATTTATATAAAGAGCATCTAAATTCCATAATCAAGCAATGTGGGATATTTCAATACTCCTCTCATGTGCATGCCAAATTAATATTAACATGTGGAATTTGGACGAAAGTGTGGATGCACACAAAACTAAATTGAGGCAGATCCTAGTTTAAACACTATGAAAAAAAAAAAGCCTAACCCAAAAGCTTAAGTCGATTAATGGAGGGAGACTACATGTATAAAGAGTATATAAACCCAATGTCAAGTGATGCAAGATGTTTCAACACATCCAATAAATTCCGTTATTTAGCATTTAGTTTTTTGATAAAATTATCTTGCATTTCTCTTTAAGTTTACGAAGGTAAGTAATGTTTTTAGCATCGATAAGGATAATGGTGTTGAACTAGGATCCAATCATTCCCACCTCGATCGCAATTGAGCAAAAATGGAGTAATTAAAGCAAAACCTAAGCCAATTTCAATTTGATGTAAAACTCCACACATCAAATCACCGTGTTCAAGCTTCGATTGCATGGCTAAAAGGAGTCATAAGAAGACCAAATAAAATCTCCATGTATATATCACGTAGAAGTGGCCTTCAAGAGGAATTTATTTATTTTCCGTAAACACCACACTTCCTAAATTGTTTACATATTATGGATTGTTCTACATCCACCAAGTTGATTTGGATTTCATACACATACTCAAATTTGAGACATAATAATCTATTCTCCACCTTAATTCAATGATCACTGCCAAATCATAGTGCTAATCATCAATGCCGGCTCTACCAACACTCCCATGAGCACTCATTTTTTGCATACGCCAATTGAGCTTGGGCAAACCTCGAGCTTTGCTGAAGGAACGAGGCTTTGTCACCATTATGTTGGTTTCTATATTGTCACGATCTTTTTTACAACAACCTTCCCCTTTGCTATGACATCTTGGATGAAAAGGTAAATGTTGATATGCTTTGCTCGCATGATAAATCAAATTTAAAGCTAGATATATCATGCCTTGATTGTCACCGTATATAACAATGCTTTTATGCTCCAACCTAAAGTATGGGACCAAATCCCTTAGCCATAATGCCTCCTTTGCTATAAAGAAGGTCGTTGTCATGTAATTTGTCTTAGTTGAAGATAAAGCAACATCTTCCTATGAGACCACCTTCTAACTCACTGCACCAACTACCAATGTAAAACATACCCGGGTAAAGACATATGCTCACCTAAATCACTTGCGTGGTCCGAATCTACAACACCTATGGTCTCATTGTTATTACAATCCCTCTAGTACACTATACCAATGCTATTGGCCTTTTGAACCTTCAAGGATTCAATTCATAACTTCCTAATAGGTCTTTTTTGTTAGGGCTAGATGGATCACTTAGAGGGGGTGAATAGTGAATAAGCGGAATAAAATAAATTTAAACGATTTTTGCAATAGAATAGCTTCGATCATAACCCGAATAATCCGATCTTACCAAGCAGTGCAAATAACCCTTAAAACATATAAAATAAAGAGAGTAAGGGATAGAAATTGCACATAAATGATTATAAGCGGTTTTTTTAACAAGCTTATGTCCACTCTCCTACGCTAATAGCTAATTGGCTGGATTTCACTAGATCAATATGTCGGAGGTTATGAGATGTGAGTAATAATATATACTCAAGCTAGTTTGACAAATTTCTCACACACTCAACCTCTAAAAGATTAAAGTATATCTCTTAGAGACAAATTTTTATGATTAAAGAACACTCAAAACTTAGGAATCATAGATACTTGTTCACCGAAGCTCTCTCTTCGAGGGCGATCGTGTACTCTCATTCCTCGCATTTTTGCTCATGGCTGGTTACCGAAGCTCGACCGGTTGTTGGGGCCAATTTTTGGTGTTCAGAGGCGCCCCTCCGTCCTCTTTCAAACCCCCTTACTGCTCTTCCTGGTACGCCTTTTTACTTGGGCTGTTCTCTCGAAATGGGTTAGGGTTTTCAGCTTTTCTGGCATGCTGTTCGCATCTTCTATATGAGATGACTTCGAACTTGGTTTCAGCCCAAATTTCGGGGAAAGGGCTGATCGTTGACACCCCTCCTTCCCCGGTGTTGTTCATTCAACTCGTGTTGTTACGGATGAGAACTTCGGGCTCCGCCTTCCTCCTCTCTGCCGATGCCTTGCGCGACGATACCCACTTGCTACAACCTCCTCGTGCTCCTGTGGGTTCCAAGGATAGAAGTCAAGGATGTTCTCAATCAAAACCCCCTCAGCCAAGAAGGGAGGACCCAAATAAACAAGCTGTCCGAACTTGGGCTAGCGTAGCTAAGGTAGCTACCAAAGGCTATGCTTTGCAATATTTCCACCTACCTATGTTAACAATATGCCGTTGTTGAGCTAATCGAGGACATTATTGAGGCGGTTGATCCTAAATTGTATGATTGTCTCGTGGGTTATTTCATTGGAAGGCGAGTTCCCTTCAAAGGGATTCTTGGCGGCTCTCAAGAAAGCACGAGGATCTAATCTCGTTGAAGTTATGTCCAATGGACAAGGGTTCTTCTTCTTTCACATCCTTGATGCAAACTTTCGGAGTAACTTGCTAGATGGGGTCCTATTTCGGTCTCTAGGATTCCGCTGGTGCTGCAAAGAAAGGAGACCGGTCTCGGAGCTTAAGAAAGACTCTCACCTAACGGTTCCTTTTGGATTAAACTTAAATTCCTCCCGCCTTCCTTATGGTCTGCCAAGGAATAAGCAAGGTTGCTAGTGTCATGGGAAGGCCTTTATACGTTGATCAAAGAACAAAGCGAGATGAAGATGTTCTCTTTTGAAAGAGTTTGTGTGGAAATCACACCAAACTTCCCACTTGTGATGTCATTGAAGTGTCGACAATGGCATGTCCTCTCTAGTAGAAGTTGAATACGAATGGAGGCCTGTGGCATGCTCGGTTGTGGCATTTTCTTTCACAAATGCCCACCTACTCCAATTTGGTCCGTAGTTGCTGCTCGAAGGACTTGGCACCGCTCCTCGAACATGCCTTCCCCTGTTCTTCTTGCCCCGTCGCCCCATGTTGTGGTGGATGGCCAACCAAAACAAATGGTGGCTCCGATGGCTAATCCTCTTTTGGATAACATGTCGATATCTTGGTCTAGTAGACTCTAGTAATGAATCAAGTTGCTAAGCCTCATCCAGCGGTTCTGCCGGTGATCCTTCTCACTCGTGTTGCGGAATGCTTTGGTTTTGGTGGATCTCAATATCACCCAGCCTACCTTAAATGCTTGATCCGGTTATTGCCTCTTCCATTCCCGCATCCGATTCGGGATGGAAGCGAGTCAAAGAAAAGAAGAAGCCCCATTCGGTGGCGGGCAATCCTTAAATTTGAAAGACTCCACCTCTCGCTCCACCAATTTGCAAGCCTTAAGGAAGTTCCAGGACTTCTAAGAAGGATGGCTCCGTTCTTCCCATGCGGTGGCTTTGCCCAAATCGTCGTGCCTCATGCTAGTTCGGAAGATGAGATTGTTGAATCTAGTGTCTATGCTGGTTCGGATGAGGATGATCTTTTATCTACTTGCCCCCTTTTCCAAAGAGTCTTGCGGCCCCTTCTTGGAATTAAATCACTACAAGATAAGTTGGAGAAGCTTCTCCCTTGACCCTCCTACTTCGGTAGTGCCTTCTTCAGCTTCTAACCGACACGGTCTTCAAAGAAAAGGTAACTTCATTCCCTCTTTGTAATCATGCTTTTGGATTTTGGAATATTAAGGGTATTCTTAACCCCGTCGGAAGGGCTGAAGTCGGGCATTTTGTTACTTCTAATAATTTGGCCTCATTGGCCTTGTTGAGATTAAGGTTAGGAGAATCTTTTGGTTTTATCTACTCTCTTTTCTTAAAGACTGAATTGGTTTTGCGAACTATGACTTTTTCTCTCGGGGTAGAATTTGGGTGGGCTAGAACTATGAGTTTTGAGTTTCGATATTCTGTCTATGAATGACCAAGCCGTGCATGGTCACATCAAATTCATCCGATCTGGTTTGGAAAGTTATGTCTTTGTTATCTATGGTGAACATACCTATATCCGGCGCCGACCTTTGTGGAGGACCTCCTCCATCTAAATGCTCTCCTTTAGAATTTAGCTTGGATTGTAACGGGAACTTCAATGTAATTAAGGATCCCTCGGATTGTGTTGAGAGTTCGAATAATTGGATACCTTGTTTTGATGAATTAAGCTAGTGCTTAGCTTAGATCGACCTAGAAGATCTCCGATATGTGGGCCTTCATTATACTTGGTCCACTTCAAGTGGTACTAATAGGAAGATGAGAAAAATTGATTGTGTTTTGGTGAATTTGAGGTGGAACTTGGATTTCTCCTTTTCTAAGCCTCATTCCCGAATCTCGGTATATCCGATCATACCCTATGATAGTGAGAGTTCTAAGCCTGGTCTTTAAAAAGAAAGCCTTTCAAGTACTTTGACTTTTGGGCTGATCATCCGGACTTTCCCTCCATAGTTTGGAGACTTAGGATAGCCCTATTAGAGATAGCCTATTAGAGGGACTTCTATGTTTAGACTTTCCAAGCTCAAGGCTATGAAGTGTCGTCTCAAGCTCCTTAACCGTGAAGCTTTCTCCTATCTCTCGTGAGAATGGCATCGGCTAAGGGATGCCTTGCGGTCCACCCACCTTGGTATTCAACTTGACCCTAATAATGTCTATCTTGCTAAGCTTGAGAAGGAGCGAGACGTGCTTTTGTAGACCTTCGTGGTCAAGAGGAATCCTTCCTTAGACAAAAATCTAGAGTTAGATGGCTTAAGGAAGGGGATCGGAACTCTAAATTATTTCACCATGCAAAGTGAAGAGGAGACAACTCACTAATAGGATCCTCTCGGTTAGGATCATTCGAGTTCTTTGATCACGGACTCGACTTGGTGCCGTAAGTCTTCGTTTCCTTCTTTTAGATCTCCTCTCTCATATGGCACTCTCCAAGCCTTCTTTGCAGGAACTTAAAAGTTCATTCGGTATCCTCTCAAGGACAATTGGGTTTGTTTCCTCTCTTCCCTGGGCCTATGACTCGAGATAAAGAATACTCTCTTTTCTCTTGCAAGAGGCAAAGCCCCGGTCCAAATGGATTCTCTCCCGCTTTGAGTTTTTTTAAGACTAACTGAACATTGTGGGTTCATTGGTATTGGAGGCGATCAAAGATTTTTTTACCTTGGTTGCCTACTTAGGGAAGTCAATAATACAATCCTCGCCTTGTGCCAAAAAAATCCCTAACGCTTCTCTTGTTTGGACTTGGGGCATAAGGTGCTGCAACATTATTTATAAGGTCATCACAAGATTATGGGTAATCGTTTGGCTGGAGTTATGAAAGACTGATGATCCTTCTCGAACGCTTTTATCAAGGGTAGAAAGATTCGAGATAATTTTCCTTTGGCCCAAGAACTATTTACTTGATTCCACCTCAACCCTTACCTTCCCAAATGTGCTATTAAGGTGGACTTTTTAGAAGGCCTATGACACTCGTAGACCGGGGACTTCCTTGGTGACCTTTTTGGCTTTTGGTTTTCCACCTTTGTTTATTCATCTTATTATGATTTGTGTTCGAACGCGAAATACTCCATTTCCATTAATGGTGAGCTCCATGGTTTCTTCCGGGAGGTTGGGGCTTACGGCAAGGGGACCCAATGTCTTCTTACATTTTCACTGTGATGGAAGTGTTCTCGAGGATTCTAATTGATCGGACTTCGCAAAGAACTTCAAATATTATTGGAAGTGCAAATCGGTTAAGCTCTCTCACATTTTCTTTGTTGATGATGTTTTTCTCTTTTGTCAAGCTGATTTTGCCTCGGTGGCTTTACTTAAGAGAGGACTGGATATTTTTTCTTCCCCGGAGTGGATCATTTGCCTAACAAAAACAAGAGTGAGATATTTCTTTCCGGTGGGTCTCCATCTCTTCGCAACAACATTTTACCGGCTTTTGGCTCTAATGAAGGCAAGCCTCCGGTTCGGTATTTGGGTGTCCCATTATATCTTCCGGACTTGGCAAAGCAGATTGTATTGCTCTAATAGATCATATCACAGCTAGGGTCCAAATGTGGGCTCATCGGTTTCTTTCTTTTGCTGGAAAGATTCCAACTCATAAGGCCAGTCTTACATTCTATTCAAGCCTTTTGGGCTAGTGTGTTTACATTGCCTACCTCCGACTTGATAGACATTGAGCATATTTTGAGACAATTTTTTTGGAAGGGTTCTTCTCTTGGCCGTGGTGGTGCTAAGGTCTCGTGGGACGACATTTGTTACCCAAAATCAAGGTGGTCTAGGCCTTTGTAAATTGAAAGATTGTAATAGAGCGCCAAGCTTAAATATATTTGGATTCTCTTCACGGATAAAGAATCCTTGTGGTGCCGTTGGATTCATTCAAACTTTTTTAAAAAGGATAACTTTTGGTGTTCTTCTTGTCCTACTATATGCTCTTGGGCATGGAAGAAAAAATTTCTTTTAAGAAGAGATTCCCGTCTTTCTTTCTTACGGAAAATTGGAAATGGTCTCTCGGTTTCCTTATGGCATGATCATTGGCTTCTTCGTGGCCCCCTAGACTCTTTCGTACCAGCTTCTCTTATGGACGGTATGGAGCTTCGAGCTTTGCGGTGGTTTTTACTCGGTGTTCTTAGATCCCTTTTGGAAGATTGGGACTCATCCTCCCGACCTCTCCCTATCCCATGATAGGTTCTCCGTGGGGTGATTCCTTCGGCTCCTTCTCCGTCACTTCAACTTGGAATATTATCATAATGAAGAAGGATGCGTTCCTTGGGCGACCTTCGTTTGGGACAACACTATTGCACCTAGATTCCAATTCAACCTCGTGGTTAATCTCTAAGAATCGTTTTCCTACTAAAATGCTTCTCCTATCCTATCATGGGATTGATTATGAAGTCTTTTGTGCTACGGGGTCTTGCCGAGACTCAATTGACCATTTGTTCTTCAATTGCCCCATTTCTACAAATCTAGTTTTTTTTTTTTTTTTTGCACGGCCGGGTATAATCGTCCTTGGCGCAATGGATCATGGAAAGATAACCTCTCTTGGGCCTTGAAATTCTTGAAAGGTAAAGACTTCTACCATTCGATTGCTCAGTTCTCGTTTGGTGCCTTGTGTTACCTTATTTGGAAAAAAGAGGAATAATATCATCTTCAGAGGGGAAGCTTTCGTTGTCTCGGCGATGAAGAATCACCTAATCAAGCTAGTTAAGGACAAAGCCTTAACTTTTTCTAATGTTCCAGTCTCTCCAAGAACACAAGATTCCAGAGAGGATGGGGCCTGGAGCCCCTCGATTTTTCATTGATCGTCGCTCCCCTCCTAGGTCTACTCGTGCCTACTACTTCACCGGCTACCCAACTACTTCAGCTTTCTATTCGTTGTGGTTTATGGTCTACCGAGTTTTGTAGTTGTGGGTTTCTTCGGTGTTTGGCCGTTGTAGTCCTTCGGTGTGTTGCTTGTACCTTTTATCGGCTCCCTCTCACTCTTCTTGCTTTTAGCTTCTAGAAAGCGTGAGTTTTTTGGCGCCGATCTTTGTACATTTGTCCAAAGCTCAATATAATCTTCATCTTACCAAAAAAAAAAAAAAAAAACTTAGGAATCATAGACTTCATATTTTCAGCTCTCTATTCCTTTAAGTGTCTCGACTATTCTTATATAATCCTCTCGTATCCAAGCTGACTGTTTGGACATTTCCTTAGAGGATTGCTTAGCCAATCTTCCTATTAAACCGAACATTGTCGAAGATCGGATAACTTCAAGGTTGCCAAGATTGAAGTCTCGTTGATTTTGCCATCCATATGATTGATGAAGTTTCCATAAGAAAAGTGTTTCACTTGGAAAGAGTATTTCGCCTTTTGTAGATTGATTTATCCAAGATTCGCTAAAATCTGTCTTAAGAGATTGGATTTGATATTCTTTTCTTTTTGGATAAGTCTCTTAATTATAACTAGAAATCCACCAATTTTCTAGCCGTTGCATGAGGATTGTCTTCTAGAACAATACTATGATAATCAAATATCAAAGATATGAATTCCTTCAAGACTTAGAGTTTGATTCTCTTAGTCTAATGACTAATGTCTAAAGGTGCTCATCAGAGTTTTCACCTAGAAAATCTTATCATCAGAATCAAAGAAAGTTTTGTTAATCATCAAAACTAGTAAGAGAATTCTCCTCAATAATCTCCCCATTTTGATGATGACAAAACTTATTACAATGAGAATCGATTTTAAAAAGAATTTATTTTGATGAAGCTATGAAAATAGCATTTGTATTTAGAGTGCAAATTTGATCTATAAGAATGAAAGATATAGTAATTGATATTTTTATAGATATTTTAAATAAGGATAGGAAAGATTTAATTAGTCTTGCAAAAAAAAAAAAAAAAATCCTTAGAATAAGAATCGCATCGCATCAAAATCTTCAATTCTTCCCTTTTTGTTAACAACACAAAAGATAATAATGGCAATAGTAAAAAACCTTAGTAGCAACCAAACCATAATAGCAAACCAATAAGTTCAATACTTAGTAACGTCCATTTGTAGAAAAATCCAAAAAAAAAAAAAAAAAACACCTCAAGCAAGCTGATAAGTCAAACAGAAAAACAAGCCAACACAAAACGAAATTATCTTAGAAATTTTGAAAAGAAATTGAAAAGATTATTTTGAGGTTGAGAGCTGGTTAGGGTCTTAAGCTTGAGTAAAGGTGTAAAGTGGTTTGTTCGGTTCGGATTTTGGAAAATCGGGCAACCGAACCGATAAGAAAATTTATTGAACTGAATCGACATTCGATTCGAACTAAAAGTGAACCAAACCGAAATCTCGGTTCAATTCATTTTGGTTTGGTTTGATTTTTCTGTTTTTACTTTTATTTTTGTTTTTGTTTTGTTGTTTTTCTCTACATGCACCCTTTTCAATTAATTTTTTATTTTTTTAAATATCAAATTTTTAATTATTTTTCTTCTTCTTCTTCTTCTTCATTGGCCGGTTCTCTGTGGCTGAAAGAAAAAGAAGAAGAAGAAGAAGAAAATAAAAAAGAAAAAAAGAAAAAAATGATTTTATTTTTAAAATTTTATCGGTTTGGTTCTTAACCGAACAATAAGAACCAAATCGATTAAAATTTTTTTGGTTTTTATGAGAACCAAACTGGAAAAACGAACATTTTGGTTTGATTTTCAGTTAGATTTTTTGACACCCTTAAACTTGAGGGCTTGAAGGAGGATATCATATAGAGGCATGAATACAAGAACATAGTGACTCATGTGGTTGATGGCAGTCTCAAGTTTCTTAAATCTTCTGTCCCCATCCTGCATAAGCCTTTTGATCTAATAGTTCATCTCCTTGATCTTATTTTTGAGTTCCTTCAGTGCACTAAGAATATTTTCATTCAAATCTACAGCAACCTCTAGTTTAGGAATGATCTCAACAGATGGATCATGCTTTCCTTCTTTCCACCCTACTTTGTTTCCTCGGCCACTTATAGCACGAACGTGCTACCCCTCAATTGAAGCATCCTTGTCAGCTTCTGGTTCTCCTCTTGCATCTGCTTCCTTGTCCACAACCACAACATTCTCATATGCAATAGAAGTAGCAGTCTAAACTTGTTCTGTGAGAGCCTCTAGATTGTCATCTAGATTCTAGGGGTACTTCTTCCAGCATTGGTCTCCTTACAACTTGCAACACCCGATTTTGACCCCATAAGGATCGGCCATAAGGTCCAAAAAGGATCGATCATGCGCTATTGGCCATGGATTGATCGGTTCGATCGGCAAGGAATCACGGATTGAT
This sequence comes from Eucalyptus grandis, assembly GCF_016545825.1. Taxonomy (NCBI): domain Eukaryota; kingdom Viridiplantae; phylum Streptophyta; class Magnoliopsida; order Myrtales; family Myrtaceae; genus Eucalyptus; species Eucalyptus grandis. The sequence continues at coordinate 621,743 of NC_052613.1, forward strand.
CATGGTTTGATCGACCAGCGGCCACCGACCGTTCACGAATCGGTCGAGGTGTCAGCCCCGAATTTTCTACCAACCATACCGATGGGATATGATCACCGGCTCATAAGATGACTTTTGATCATGAGAATTGGTCACTTTGATTTTGGATTGGCGAGATGATTATGGGTTAATCCAACCCGATCCACCTTCGGTGTGAGTGATTCCACCCGGTTATGCATCGATACACGGTGATCCGAATTGATCAAATGCGACTTGTCTTTATGACCAAAAAATGCATCATTCCTATTTTATTCTTAGTGATCGAAACAAAATCTCGAATTGGTGATGTTCAATCATGGATCGTGTGCCGACCATGAACCCTATCGGTAGATCGGGTCTTTGATCGAAATGAGCCGAGGGATAGACTCGGCTATTTGTCACTAATTCTAAGGTCCATGAGTGCCTTGGCTTAGTGCTAGGCCATGGGTAGCCTTAGGATTGGTTTCAAACCGATCAAAGGACAACCAACCCTATTGGCCGACCGACCATCCAAAGTGATTCGGTTTGGGCAAATATGGGACATAATGTCGAACCTCGGGTGTGTGTGATTCTATTTTTTTGAGGTATACCTAATGATCCCTTCTCCCACCCCCAAGACCAACTTAGACAACAAAATTCTCTAGGCAACTTTCTTGAGGAAGAAATAGACAAAATGGAATTCTCTAGAACACCATAGCTTTTTCATGAAGGATGTTGACTTATTATTCCACATAGATTTTCTAGATATGGTCATGATTACCAAGGATTTGCAGGGAATTAAGCAAAGTATCCAAGTCAAGTGTTTCAATAAAAATTGGACATATTTGAAACTACTTATGGCTATCCTATAGCCTTGATGCCACCTATCTTTTAGAGTGCCACCTATCCATAATGAGTTGTCCCCTTAATAATGAGCTAAGTGCTAATGTGGTTCAAGGAAATGGAGACAAAGCAAGGCCTTAAATGATGACACTAAGTCATTAGATCTCCACCTCATAAGCCTAGGTGTCCACTTGAAGATTTGGTAATGATGGCTTGAGATTTTCCTAAGAGAAGAACTCGATGACTCGTAGCTTAGGTCTCCTCTAGAATCTTAGGTTATGATGAGCTAAATGATAGCCTTGGTGAACAAGGCAAAGGCCAACCAATCAGAAGACATTAGGCATCAAGGGCTTATGTGTCCCCTAGGATCATAGGCACATCATAAGCCTAAAGTGAGCCTTGGAGGGTAAGTAAATAGATGGAGCAATCACAATCAAATACGAATAAGCATGAAAACGCCAACTAAGGAGACTCGATAGGCCAACTCATTCCTTAGGCTTAATTATGAGATTTGCACCAATAATTGAAGAGGAGGAGACCTTTAAATAGGAAAAGGCATCCTCACATTTTGGAGGCTTAACCATTCTCTCCTTTCCTCTCCCTTTCTCTCCTCTCTTTCACATCTTTCTCCTCCAAGCCGCCTTAGGATTCGTCCAGTCACTAAAGGAGCATCTTGGTGCTAGGCTCAAAAGTTGTAAGTAGAATCTCTAACTCTTGGCTAGGGCAATAGCCTACATCGTTGAGTTTTGTGGTGTGCTCACCCATATAAGCCCTGTGTATGTTGTAATGTTCTTTTATGTGTTTGCTCACATTTGCATGCTTGAGTGTGTTCATGCCTGGACGAGGTCAAGTTTTGCTCGGCTTGAAATCAACGTCAAGTCGCGATAGCCTAAGCATGCGACTCAAGCCACAAACCAAGAATTGTTCCCGGCATATTTTATAATATGATGTTGAGGGTCATGACACACTCACTTGAATGAGCATGCCCCTTGGGCCTTGCATATGTTGGCTAAGATAAAGATGAAAAAAGCTGGCTTGTGCTGATGCAGTTGTGTATGCACTTAAAGAGAAAAAAGCACTTGTCGCCACATAGCGTTGCTAGCAATGCCTTGTTCATTAAACGAGATGCTCTGGTTGAGCCAGGATGCTTGGGTTTAAGCTCGGATGCCTCGAGTAAGCTAGCCCTAAGATGCCCCGTTGAGCCAAGATACCAGGGGTTGAGCACGGATGCCTTGGTGAGCTAGCGCAGGGATACCTCGGTTGAGGCCGATGCCCTCATTGAACGGGATTCCTAGCTTGAAGCTGGATGCCTCGGTTGAGCCGAGAGGGCTTGGTTAAGTCAGAACGACGATAAATGAATTTGCATGAATGTCGGTATATGCATAAGCATGATATGTTGATGTGTTCATTGATATGCCAAAGGTAAGCAAACATTGAAGTATACTGTAATGTACATCTGCATATAGTCGAGGATAGTAATAAGTTTTCTATTGATCTGCCATTGACATTGTATTGTGAGTGTTGTATCTACTAGATTCTGATGATGAGATATCCTTATAGTAGAGAATTAGGGTTTTTTACTTACTGAGTCCATGACTCACCCTGTTGTTTTTCAGAATTGTAGGCACGAGGAAGTTGCAGTCTCGCTAGAGAAGTTAAGGTTTACCCTAGCCTTTTGAACAAAGATGATGTAGTTGGTGTAAATATACGCCATGATAAAAAGGGCTTGTAAATGTAACTGATTTAATTGTATGTTTGTAAATAATTATTTTCCTAGCCGTTGGTTGTTGTCTAGGTGTTGTTTGTAATGCTTCCACATGTGCTTAACGAAAGATAAAAAAAAGAATGGGACGGCATGCACCCGGGACATCGTGAAAATAGCCCTCGTCGCTCGTGACCTTAGAGATGAAGTTGGGATCGTTACACAAATGATCATGCACTTCCTTGATTACGAGGATGTTCAAATAATGTGGGTTGTCCATCACAGCAAGCGTTAGGTCATTGACACTAGCCATTGCTTCGTGCAACACATCCTTAATCGATGCAAAAGTATCAGCCACTTCCCATTTCTTTGTTTTTTTTTTTTTTTTTTTTTTGCATATTTCTGAGGATCTCTTTCTTGCTATTCCCCGGGATTTTCCTCAACTTCTAGCCTACCTAGTTCGGTGTCATATGCAATCTTATCCTCCTCAAGATCTTCGTCCGACTATCAATTAGCCTATCTAGATCATCCTCCTTGTCTTCTATCAAATTGAAATCCTTAAATGATTCTTCAACCAATCTCTGCAAGAATGATTGAGATCCACTTCCTTAGCCCCGAGTTCTTCTACTCTTTGTAGGAGGTGAGATTAGTTCAATGGGCTTGCCATGTCTGTCTTGCCATTGTCCTTGAACAAATCTAAATACCATCTTCTTCATCATTTTTTTTCTTCCACTAATAACAAAAGGAGTTGCTTCTTCTTGAAACTTGTTGGGATCTCGATATCATAATGTCACGCCCCCGAGCCTCGAGCGCGTACACATCCTCGGCGATCAACTAAAATTCCGCAAACGGTTATGGCACGTTCCATTCTGTGCCACACAATTTTATCCCATAATCAGGCGTGGCTATCTTAATCACTCAGGCGTGTCCCAGTTATTTACGACCTAACGGCCACGGCCAACTCAATAGTCGGCGATCATCCGGCATAACCGGGCAATGTCCCACTTCGTCGGGCACGGCAATGTCTACATCTAGATGGCATTCCATAAAGGAGCATTGACCCAGCCTCTATTGCAATCCGCATTCGTTGACGTGGGGCATCCGAACTTAATCAGGCATCGTCCCGCGTGAACGCATCAGGACGGGTTCCAATAGTGACCACACACACATCCATACTTGGCCAAGAATACTGTGTTTTGCACTCAAATACTTCCATTTCAAATAATGGACTTGGCCAATTTTCTTTATATTAAAAATTCTCGGTAAAATAATTATGCGTGGTCACACCTTCAAATCAAACAATAAAACGTGATACTTTCCTATTTCAAAATTTCATGATTTTATATAGTGAATAAAATATTTCTTTGGTATCAAAACCCGACACCCAGTATTTTTCTAATTAAATACCATAAAATCAAATTTTTGCAATAATAATTGCCAATCACCATCAAGCACTCAATTTCACATATAAGCCATCAATTTCACATATGAATTTAACCACGACAATCAGCATAAATTTCACTAACCGGCTATCCCGGCACAATTTACGCTAAATATAATTAAATATATAAATTGCAATTAAATTAAATAAATCTAATTTAATTAAACTAACCATGGTTTACTAACCACGATTAACCAAACTAACCCTAGTTAACTAACTAACCTAGGGTAGACTAACTAAACTAATTCCTAACCAAACTAGCTTAACTAACCATTTCATCTAACAAAACTAACCAACTAACTAGTCCACCTAACTAGGATTAACCCTTGATCCTAATTAGAACTAAACTAATCCCCTAAGTGTAATTAACTTCATAATCCAAGATTAGGGCGTTAACTCACCGGATTAGGGCGGTGACGGGTTCACGGCGACGGCGACGCGAAGACGGTGAAGACTCATAACTACGACGCCATCAACAGAGGCAAAACCGGTGGAGAAAAAGCCCTACAAGGCTCACGGTTTAGGCTGCAAAATCGGTTCTGGACTGAGTTGGTCGGGCTGGCTTGGTGGGGCTGAGGTGGGTGGCTAGTGAGCTAGCGGCAGCAATAGGCGGAGGCGCCGAGCTAGACGATTGAATGAAGTTGGTGGCTGCTAGCGGGCCAGTGGCGGGTGGCTAGGCGGACGCACAAGATTGGGGGTGGTGCTGGCTGGCATCTAGGAACGGGCTGGAGCAATTGAGCGGTGCAAGTGAAGCCGAGGTGGGGCTGTGGTTGTGGCGTGACTGGCTGGTGGGTAGTGTGAAGTTTGGACGGTGAGCTGCTGGACTGGAGTTAGCTGCTCGGTGGAAATGGAGGAGAAATGGAGTTCAGCTGCTACAAGGGGGAGTCGGCTGAGGAGAGAAGGAGGATGCGCATGAAGAAGGGAGGGAAGGAGAGAGGGGACAAGGGGCCATGAAAGTCCAAGCAACATCCAATAGGGGCCAAGCCTAAAAATCTAAGTCACTTGAGTGCATTGCCTCCAAAGTCTTCAGCCACTTTGGTCAAGGCATCAACCAATGGCCAATTTCTCCTCATTTCTTCACAAAACTTCATTTTGGTGGCCAATTATTCCCTTGAAGCTAATCCCTATGAATTTCCCTTCAACTCTTCACATAACAATTCAAATCGGTGGCCAAATAAACCAAGGAAGCCGCCCATCCAAATTTCCTCCTATTTTCTTCACCAATTAGTCCATTTTGAAGGCCAAAAAGTCCCTTAATTTTGCCCATCCAAATTTCTTCCCTTTAAATTTGCCGAATTTGATTTTCCGTAAAAGTTCCGGGCTCGACAAAATTTCCCGAAAGATGAGACGAGATCTTAAAAATAAATCGTGACACGCTTGAACGTTTGCTTCCCAAAATTGAATTCAATTTTGTGGTTAAAATCGACCGGACGCTATTTTAGTACAACCTAACCTACCAGGTAGCTTTTAGGGATTTTAAAGCGTTTGACCCGTGGTCAATAATTTTCGATCCACGTTTGTGCATTTTCGACTCGTAGGCGACTCTCGGTTGTCGTAAAAATTGCAGAGTTTCAATTACGGATACCAAGTATAAAATCGATAGAAAACTGGGTTAGTGCGGTTCGACGCGAATTTCGCAACCATGCAGAATCACCCGTAATTCAATTACATGATTCTATCGAATCGACCTATATCCAATCACAAATCAATTATAATGGTGTCGTATTGACCCTTACCGATTATTACGGTCGAGCGATCGATTTCCGATCGAATTCTCAAGTTTGCCGCGTTTATATCCCTTAACGGATTCACCTAATAGGTTAGCTAACTCGTGAGTGATCAGCTCAGAGAAAAAGGACCATAGGCGTATCGACGAAATGCCCATTTCATATAATCGAGACAGCGTCAAAATTCAGGTTGTCACAACTCTTCCCCTCTTATAAAAATTTCATTCTCGAAATTTGAATCATTACAATTCTTCTTCAAAAAGGTGGGGGTATTAACATCTCATCGATTCTTCACTTTCACATGTAGCTCCTTTTGTTCCGTGATGTTGCTAGACCACTTTAACTAAAGAGATCGTCTTGTTACCCAGCACTTGCTCCTTTCGATCCATGATCTGAACCGATCTCTCCATGTACGACACTCTTTCGTCCATGTCTAATTCTTCAAAATTCAGCATGTGGGTCGGGTCAAGTTCATACTTCCTTAACATCGACACGTGGAAGACATCATGCACTTGCGCAAGTCTTGGCGACAATCCAAGACGATACGCCAAAGTCCCAATTCATTTCAAAATGTCAAAGGGACCGACGTACCTTGGACTTAACTTCCCTTTCTTGCCGAAGCGTGAAGTACCCCTTATCAGTGACACTTTAAGAAAGACGTGTTCACTAACTTGGAATTCCAATGGTCTCCGCCGCTTATCTGCATAACTTTTATGGCTACTCTAAGCGGTCTTAAGTCTTTCTCGAATGACTTTGACAACATCCATTGATTGTTGAACCAACTCAAGACCCGTGATTTTAAGCTTTCCAACTTCGTCCCAACAGACTGGAGTTTTGCAGGCTTTGCCATACAATGCTTCAAACGGTGCCATTTGAATACTCTGTTGATAACTGTTGTTGTAGGCGAACTCAACTAGATGAAGCTGTTCCTCTCAGCTTCCCTTGAAGTCCAACACACAAACTCCTAGCATGTCTTCGAGGGTTTGAATCGTCCTCTCAGGTTGGCCATCCGTTTGCGGATGATAGGCTGTATTGTATTGTAGTTTCGTTCCCAAGGCAGTTTGTAAACTTTTCCAGAAAGCTGCTGTGAACTTCGGGTCTCAATCTGACATAATCGTCACTAGTACTCTATGCAGACGAACTATCTGTTGCATGTACAACTCAACATATCTGTCTAATGTAAAATCCTTTCGTATGGCGATAAAGTGAGCAAACTTCATCAATATGTCAAGTACAACCCATATGGAATCAATACCTTGCTACTCAACATATCTGTTTAATGTAAAATCCTTTCACAAAATCCATTGTGATATGTTCCCACTTCCACTCGGGAATCTCGAGGTTGTAAAAGTTCTCCAAGCTTGCAATGCTATGCTTTCACTTAGTGGCACGTCAGACACTTGGCGGTATCCACCTTCATACCGATCCACCAATAGCGTTGACGCAGATTCTGATACATTTTCGTACTGCCTGGATGAATGCTATAGCTGCTACAATGAGCTTTTGACAAGATCTCCTCCTTAAGCTCCGCATCATCAGGTACACACAATCTTCCACGAAACTTTAGTGTTTCGTCTTCAGATACTTGAAAATCAGCCTTTCTCTTTTCTACATCTTCATGCAGAATCTTCTGCATCTCAGGATCTGTCAACTGCAACATTTTGATCCTCATCTGCACTTCATGTTCAATTCTGAGGGTGGCTATAAGACTTGAAAGGTGGCCTACCTCAAATTTGAGAATCAAATCTCGAGCTCCTTCAAGTAGGATCCACTCCTAGATCACCATATGCACAATCGATGACTTTCGACTTAATGCATCTGCAACCTTGTTACCTATTTCAAGATGATACATGATGTCGCAGTCATAGTCTTTAAGAAGTTCCATCCAACGATGATGTCTCATGTTCAATTCATTCTGAGAGAATAAATACTTTAGGCTCTGGTAGTTCGTAAAGATTTGGAATCTTTCTCCACATAAGTAATGTCTCCAAATCTTCAGAGCGAAGATGATCGCTGCGAGTTCTAAGTTATGCGTCGGATAATTCAACTCATGAGACCTCAGTTGACGAGATGCATATACAACAACTCTTCCATGATGCATTAAAACACAACCCAATCCTCCAAATGACGCATCACTAAAGATCTCATACCCTCCAGGTCCAGACGGAATCGTCAACATGGGTGCAGTAGTCAGCTTCTACTTAAAACTCTTTGAAACTACGCTCGCGCTTATTTGTCCACATGAGCTTCTCTTCCTTCTTTAGCAATTGAGTCAGTGGCATGGCTATTGCAGAGAATCTTTCCATAAATCGTTGGTAATAGCCTGCCAATCCCAAGAAACTCATGATCTCTGTCACTGTCGTTGGTCTTGGCTAGTTGATCACTGCTACAATCTTAGTTGGCTCCGCGGAAATCCCTTCACCAGAAATCACATGACCTAAGAAAGCCACACGAGTTAACCAAAACTCGCACTTATTGAACTTGGCGTACAGTCCGTGTTCTCGCAGAGTCTGAAGCACTATTCTTAAATGTCTTTCGTGCTCCTTTGGACTTCTCGAGTACACCAGGATGTTGTTGATAGACACAATCACAAACTGATCCAGATACTTCTTGAATACTTAATTCATCATATCGATGAAAGCAGCTAGGACGTTGGTCAAACCAAACAGCATTACGGTAAATTCATAATGGTTGTAACGCGTACGAAAAGCCATCTCTGGTATATCCTTCTTCTTGATTCTCAGCTGATGGTAACCTGTCCTTAGGTCGATCTTGGAAAATATTGACGCTCCTTGTAGCTGGTCAAACATATCGTCAATCCTCGGTAATTGGTACTTGTTCTTAATCATCACTTGATTGAGTTGCCGATAGTCGATGCAAATGCGCAACGAACCATCTTTCTTCCTTATAAATAGAACTGATACTCCCTAAGGTGATGCACTAGGACGTATAAATCCTTTATCTAATAACTCATGCATCTGCACCTTCAGTTCCTTTAACTTTGACAATGCCATATGGTAAGGAGCCTTAAAGATTGGCTCCATCCCAGAGGCCAACTCAATCACGAACTCAATCTCCCTTTCTAGGGGCAAACTGAGTAATTCTTTCGGAAACACATCAGAAAACTCCTATACCATTGCAATGCTTTCCATTTTCGACTCCTCAATTGTCGTATCTAGCACAGCTGCCAGATAACCTTGGCAACCCACATCTAACAAACGGGTTGCCTTAAGCGAGGGGATTAAAGTAATCAAGGGTCCTCCTTGATTTTCGATAAACTCGAAACTTTCACCCGCTAACGGGTTAAACTAAATCAATTTATGATAACAGTCTACTGTAGCTCGTTGCTTGGTGAGTTAATCCATATCGATGATCACATCAAAATCATACATGGCCAGCACAATCAAATCTATTCTTTCCTCTCGCTCACCAATTACTAACTTGCAACCAAGACACCTTACTGTAGACAACACCTTATCCTGTAACGGGGTGGATATACTAATGACTGACCCCAATGGTTCTGGACTTAACCTTACCAACTTAACGTACTACTTAGCAACAAATGAATGCATATCTTTAGGGTCAAATAAAACATAAGTAGTATGGTCGTTTAGCGAGACTGTACCTGTGACCACGTCTGGTGAGTCCTCTGCCTCTCGTCGGGGGACAGCATACACCATTTCCTGTGCTGGAGGGATGTTCAATCCGCCCTACTCTACGTTCTACGATGCACTTCCTCTATTCTGTCCCATCGGTGGTAGCAGCAGCTGTGATCCCATAGGCCTGCGGGGACAATCCCTGATTTGGTGGCCATGTTGGCCATATCCAAAGCAAGCTCCCATTCTTGTGAAACATGGGGTTGATCCATGTCGTCTCCCATAGAAACGACACACACTGTTCTAGTTGAGCATTGACTTTCCAATCCCACCTTTTGGGTTGGGTGGAATAAGATACCTTCCTCCTAACATCGGTTTCTTCCCGAACTGATTACCATCTTTGCTGGACCCGAATTGCGATCCAGATGCGGTGGCTCGCTCATTCAAATTCCTCTCAATCAGCTGTGCCCTTTCATACAGATCGTTGTAATCCTTCAGATTTAGCGGCACCAACAGATCCTTAATCTCCGATCGAAGGCCATCCCTGAACCTCCTTACTCTGTCTATTATATCCTCTATCAGTCTGGGGGCGTACTTGGATGGCTTGGCCAACTTCGCTTCACATTGATCTACTGACAATAGACCCTGACGAAGACGCTGAAACTCCGCCATCCTCTGCTCTCTGGCACAGTTAGAGAAGTACTTCCCATTAAAAACTTCCACAAAGGCGTTCCACACCGGAACCACACATTATGGAAACACTCTTCCTCTGGTGGCTTCCCACCAGGTACTTGCATTCCCCTGCAACTGGTAGACCACCAGGACTACCTTGTCTTTATTGGAGCACCTTAGCAGTGCGAAGACCTTCTCTAACTCTCTGATCCAGAGAGTTACAGCCTCGGGATCGCCTGCTCCCGTGAACCTCAACGGGTTCAACTTTAGAAATTGCTCTACTAACTTGTGCATCGATCGCTCCCTAATCACATTCCCAGGCTGGACTTTAGCAGGTGCGGTTGCAGTAGCAGCAGTGGCATTAGCAACAGCAGTGGCAGCGGCGGCTTGATTTTGTACTTGATGTCCCATTATATTCCCCAACGTCTCAAGCGCTTGCACAATCCAATCTATTCTAGGATCGTCGGGTGCTGCTACACCAGTAGTAGCCTGCGATGGTACTATTTCTCTCGCGCCAGCCTAAGCCGACGCTCTACCTCGGGTACCGACCCTAATCAACGTCCTACCTCGAGTGACAAACGCAATAGTCCTCTTTCAAGGAGTCCTCTGCTCCGGATCGCTCATTATGCAGAATCTCTATAGAAACCTACTTTCCAATTCTAATACATAATTATAAATTTGAGCGACCCATACAAAACAATCAATCAATCAATCACAGGCATCAGCATAAGGAAAAAGCCTTTCCTACTAACTATCCCAAGACCCATCGCACATTATCACTCCAGACACTAACCAGCTCTAATACCACTCCGGGCGGGGATGTCACGCCCTAAACCCCGGGCATGCGCACATCCCTTGGTAGTCAACTAAAATTTGGGACGTCCTAGGATGCATCGCCAACCTATTCGTTTTATGCACATGTAGAAGCGAATTAAACAATCACCCAACCAACAAGCAAACCCATGGATAGTCTAAACACATGTCAACGCTTTTATTTCACAACTGCACTTCATATACATGCCAGGTTAAACCTACGGGTTTCTAAACATCAGTTTGTCCCAAAAAGAAATGACCTGACAACCTACATCTGGACCCTTCTGCCTCAAACTCCGGGTTCTCCATACTAGGGACTTGAAAATATTAAACCATGACAGGTGAGATTAAATCTTAGCGAGTCAACACCCTAAATCTCGATTAGGACGAGAATTCACTCAGAGGCAGCCTAAACTGGCATCACACACAAACGTACCTAGCCTTAGCACCTTCCTGCACACTAGCTCATCACATATATCATATGCACACAGCAAACGTATTTCATAATTGGAACACATCAATTCATCTTTCAAACAATTACATGGGTCCCGATTATAAGGCCAAACCGTTATGACACGTCACATTCTGTGCCACACAATTTTGTCCCATAATCAGGTGCGGCTATCTCAATCACTCAAGCGTGTCCCAGTTATTTACGACCTAACGGCCACGGCCAACTCAACAGTAGGCGATCATCCGGCATATTTAGGCGTCGTCTCGCTCCGTCGTGCACGGCAATGTCTATATCTAGACGGCATTCCATAAAGGAGCATCGGCCCAACCTCCACTGCGATCGGCATCAGTTGATGTGGGGCATCTTAACTTAATAAGGCATCGTCCCACATGAACGCATCAGGACGGGTTCCGAGAGTGACCACACGCACATCTATACTTGGCCAAAAACACTGTAATTTGCACTCAAATACTTCCATTCCAAATAATGGACTTGGCCAATTTTCTTCGTATTAAAAATTCCCGGTAAAATAATTGTGCATTGTCACACCTTTAAATCGAACCATAAAACGTGATACTATCACATTTCAAAATTGCACGATTTTATATAGTACATAAAATATTTTGGCGTCAAAACCCAACACGAGGTATTTTTCTAATTAAATACCATAAAATCAAATTTTTGCAATAATAATTGCCAATCACCATCAAGCACTCAATTTCATATATAAGCCGTCAATTTCACATATGAATTTAACCATGACGATCAGCATAAAATTTCACTAACCGGCTATCTTGGCACAATTTATGCTAAATATAATTAATAAAATAAATTGTAATTAAATTAAATAAATCTAATTTAATTAAGATCGGGAAAGGACTGAAAAGGCCTACGAAGCTCTTAGCCCAAAGCTAAGAGTTTGGTTCCGAGTGGGCGATCAAGGGGGTCGAGGGCTAGAATGAGCGGGCTCGGGCTAACGGAGGTGAGAGGTTGGCTGGCCAAGCAGGGGACTGGAGTGGTAGATGGCTATGACGACAACTCAAAGATGGCTACGGGTGACCAAGTGTCACAAGCAAAGGCACGTAACCATGGGTGGGAGCAGACGGGTGGCGAACGATCGAGCGGTGCCGGCGGACTATCTTGGGCCTGTGCGCGCTTGGACAGCGTGAGGGGGCCAGAAATTTCGTGAGGAGCTTTGCTAGTTCAAAGAAGGTTGCAGCAAGGAAATGGAGGTTTTCAGCTAGAGAAATGGAAGAAAAGCTGAGGAAGAAGAAGATGGGGTTGCTGCAGGGGAAGGAGGGGACAAAGGACCACAAAGTCTATCAAAAGATCTCAAACACTTGAGTGTTGGCCCAAAAGTCTTTAGCTCTATCACCATTAGCCATTTCCTCCCAAATCTTCCTAAGCAAGCCACTTTTGGGGTCCAAACATTGCAGCCCCCATGGCCTACGAATTTTATGCCAAACCCTCACCTTGTCAACTCAAATTCACTTCAAATAACCTCCAATCAATGGCCAAAATGCTGAGGAGGAAGTCCACACCAAATTCCACAATTTTCCTCACTAATCGATCCATCTTGGATGCCAAAAATGCACTCAATTTAGCCCATCCGAATTTACTGATTTAAATTGTCCAAATTTTTATTTTTTGCCAAAAATTTGTGCTTGCCGAAAATTCTTCGAATGATGAGTCGACATCCTAAAAACAAGTTGTGACACGCTGGAACTTTCGATTCCTGAAATCGGATTCAATTTTGTAGTTAATTTCAATCGGATGCGATTTTAGCGTGACCTAACCTACTGGGTAGCTTTTAGGAATTTTTAGCACATTTGACTTGTGGTCGATTATTTTCGATCCACATTGTATATCTTCAACTCATAGGTGACTCTCGGTTGTCGTAAAAATCTCAATGTTTCAATTATGGGCACAATGTATAGAATCGACAGAAAAATCGGTTTAGTGTCGTTCGACATGAATTTTGCAATTTGGTTGAATCACCCACACTTAATCACATGTCTCTATCAAATCGATCTATCTCCAGCCTCTAATCGATTTTAACGGGGTTGTATTGACCCTTGCAAATTAGCACGGTTGAGCAGTCGATTTCGATCAAATTCTTAGGTTTGTCGCATTTATATTCCTTAATGGCTTCACCGGATAGATTAGTTATCTCGTGAGTGATCAGCTCAGAGAAAAGACTATAGCGCGCATCAATGAAGGGCCTAATTCATTCAATCAAAAACAGGTTGAAAATCAAGATGTCACATATATCACTCTAGGTTTCTACTTTTAGTGCCTTCTTGTACTTCTCATACTTTCCTTTCTTCTTTTTTAGCAGACAATTTGGCTTGATGTCCTTTTTTTGCACTCAAAGCATATCATATCCTTTTCATCTTCTTCCATCGATCTTCTCTGGGAATTTTGCTTGTATTGCTTCTTCCAGTTAAAGCTTTTACCCTTTTATTTAGCTTTCTAAATTTTTTGATCAAAAGAGCGAGTTCTTCGTTGTCCCGATCATCTTTTGAGTCTATATAATTAGAATAGATTTAAGTACAATAGACTTCTTACCTTTTGAGTCATCTTCATTATTGATATGTTCCACTTCATAGAATTGAAGAGTGCCAATGAATTCATCAATAGAGAGTAGCGTAATTCTTTGCATCTCTCGGATTGAGGTCTTGACATGATTCCAGTCCTTTGAGAGTCCTCACAGAAGTTTGTTGACCTTCATTAAGGTAGAAATTGGATGTCCTTATTATGCTACACCACTCACAATTTTTGTAAATCGGCTAAACATATCTCTAATAAATTCTCCAGGCTTCATTTTGAAATACTCATATTGACCAAGTAAAATGTTCACATTTGTCCCATTTACATGATCTGTACTTTCATAAGTAACATGAAGTCTATCTCAAACTTCTTTAGCTATTTCATATGAAGAAATTATATTATACTTAGTAGGAGATAAAGCACAATATAGGGAATAAATAGCTTTTGCATCAAGAGCTTGTCTCTGGTAATTTCTCCTTGATCAATTTCTTCAACATCCTTGTCTATCACTTCTTTGCCTTTGTCTGAAACAAAAGCGGCCTTTAGATTTGCTGACACATAAATTTTGGCTACCCGATCATTTATTAATTACATAGAAAATTAGAGATTAATGCTTAAACCCTTAACGAAAAATAATGAAATTAAAGTGCATAGCATATATTTTTAGAAGCATTTATTTTATTATTGCATTTGCATTTGCATTTGACTAGTGATGGATGTGTTTAAATTGATAGTTCTGACCTTCAATATGACAAGTTGGACTAAGCCTACAAAGAGAGGGAATTGGCCCAAGGCCATTGTTCTTCGATGACCAAAAATTGACTTATGAGGATTGGCGATTTGATATTTTCGAAAAGATTCATAATATTTGTCCAATATTAAGTGAATCTTTTATATATTCATGCGCTATATACATTGAGTGATATATTTCGCAACAAATTGAAAGATTTTGGAGTAAATATGAAAATAATAAGAGTGAATATTGCACGTGATATATTGAGCGATATATATTTTTGTCTCAAAACAAGAAAGATTGCATGGCCAATGGATATTTCATGCATGAGCCGAAAAGGAAAAGACAAAAATTATATAATTTTTATGGCATTTTCTTTCCTTGGTGGGGACCTTGCTACGTTGCATATAAAATAAATAGTGGGGCCATACACTGAATAACAGGATCGTGGGGAGGAGCTCGGACAAAATTGAGAAATACACGCATAGAGAGAGATTCACGAGAGAAAGAGAGAAAAAAACGTGAAGGAAAGGAGTTCACCAGACGAAAGAGTCTTGTTGCTCGGTTTCCATGATCCGCATGTAGAAAGGTCAAGGAAGAAAGAGAGAAGGATGGCTAGAAGAAGACAAAGGAGGGAGGTTCGCTCGTTGAAAATCGTGAGTGTGGGGTTCTCTTCTAGCTCTCTTGGGGCCAGACAATTGGAAAACACGCAGCCACATTGAGGGGAGCGACACATTTAGAGACTCGACCGGAGAGAATAGATAGGAGAAATCATAGAGAGCTTCAATTAAAGGAAAAACATTCTACAGCGTGGAGAGAGAGATGGTGCAAGGAAGAAGAACGTGAAGAAGGAAGCCCATCGCTCACGAATTGTGGCTGCTGACCTGCTTCCACGTTGCTTCACCCTTGCTTGACACGCCATCATCAGTCTTGGTTCCAAGACAGCCAGAGCACCACTAACAGCAGCTGAGTTTGACCTGTCTTGCTCCACGTCGCGCCTCCCCACCGCCTCAGTCCATCGCGTTTCAGGATTGCCAAGTCAAATCCTGATCAATTGACGCAATCGAGCGTCCCGGAGATAGTCTAGCAGATCTAGACGATCTCTCACGCCACTCTCGAGTCCCTCATCGTTCCGTCCGTGACTCGTGACAACCAGCCGTTGTCCCGAGTCGCGATCCCCGATGTGATCTTGCTGCTTCTCCGTGAACCATCACAACTAGCCGTCGCCCATCAACCCGTGAGCCCACTCTCCGCTGCTTGCTGACCCGAAGAGACCGCCGCTGCTCGGCACTGTCCTGACAAGTTGCAGCCGCAACGTTTCTCCAAGTCCAAGCTGCCATCCCTGACGTGAGCCGTATCCATGCCGCCTGTTAAGCCATCCGCAGATTCCCCAGCAACGACGGTGAGCCACTGTCCAAGCTCGAGCTTGTCCATTCCAAACCGAGAGGTTCCAGTACCACGAGTCCTTGCATCAACGCCGAAGCAGTCACACCTTGCACGAAGCACACTAGTCTTTTTTAGAGGTGGAAAATTTAAGTTTTGATGTGTCAACAAACATCATCAGTAATGGGTAAATTTTCCATGTTTTAGCGATAATCCTTCTTATTTCCATGAATGATAGTGAAATCTCTGCAAATTCCACGAAGAAAAAAGTCGTCAACTAGGAATGATGTCTTTTTTCACTGTATCTTAGACGGCTTCAGCGAGTACTGCTTATCTATATTTTTCTTCAGGTGAAAAGTGGTAATTACATTAGAGTGATTGACAGACGATCAAAAAGTTTTCGTCACATCCACATGCACAAAAAAAAAAAAAAAAAAAATTGATTCCATGTGACCTTTTTGGTCAACTTTGGCTCACCAAAATCATTTTTTTTTTCTTTTTCCCTTTACTCTGAAAGACTTTTCAATCTATTCCTCGCGCACTCCCTCGGGTGATACATTGCACCGATCGTGATACCAATCAGCGTTAGTCCATGGCCCGATCATCAGCGTTCTCAATTTAGACATCTTATAGAAAGTTGGGATGATGAGGGGACCAATTTCCCAGAAGTTCAGATGGAAGAAAAGCTCATGAATTGATGGATGCGTACACTGCATTATTTTACTCTATGTTGATGGTTAGAGGAAATAATCTTGCCACGCCCTTTTAACAATTTCATTTTCTTTTTAGTAGATGTTGATTGTGTATTAAGAACGACTTTTGCTTCTAATTGCCACTTTCGTTGCAATTACGATTAAAGCTGCACTGTTATAGCCATCAGAGTTAAAATGGAACAGACAATGATAGACCTCAGGATTTATAGGTTGGAGGGCGAGACTGAAATTTCTCAAGTTAACAATTTTCTTTCTCCTGAATTTCTTTTATTAATATCAAAGGATCTTTCAAGCTCGAGGGTGAGAGCCACCAGTGGCCCTCTTGGGATGTTCTATATTGGTTTTAATAGCTTACTTTCCCACATTACTTAACAATAAGTTCTCATTTATTTAACAGCTTAAACTTTTGGGTTGTACTTTTTAACATAATATCATATCATTTCGAACGTGCGTCCAATTTACACATGAGAAGGAGTGTTGAAATATTGTCTC